>NC_064614.1:994091052-994394082 GCF_023898315.1 Schistocerca nitens | reverse complement strand
AGACAGAGCAATGAAAGACTAAAGTGGAGTAAGGTTCCTCGAGTAGACGACATGATCTAAGAATTATTAAGAACGTTTAGAGAACGAAACGCGACAGAACGGTTCCACCTGGTATGCGGTATGTATGGGATAGGCGTAAGTCCCTCAGAGTGCAAAAAGAACTTTGACTCGAAATATAAAAAAAGTCTGGTCTTGAAATTTATGTTACCCAACCTCCAGTTTAATAAATTATAGTTGCAGAATACTATCACGAATTAACTAATTGAGGATAGAACGATTGGCATAATCTGCTAGGAAGAAACTAAATTTGGATCCCAGAGAAATGTAGGGACACGCGAAGTATTACTGATGCTACGACTTATCTTAGAAGATACGATGAAGCAATGAAAGCCCACATTTATAGCAGTTGTAAATTTAGGGAAAAATATTGAAAATTTTGACTGGAGTACCCTTTTCGGAATTCTGAAGGCATCAGTGATAGAATGCAAGGCGCAGTTCTAAGTATCGAGGCAAATGAAAGGGAGGCGGTGACTGTGAAAGGAGTAAAGTAAGGTTAAAGTCAAACTCCCATGTCGTCCAATCTGTATGTAGGACAAGAAATATGGGAAGAGGAGGGGAGAACAATTAAACTCTACAAGGTTTGCCGATTAATTTCTAACTCTGTCAGAGGCGGGAAAGGATTTGGAGGATCTGTTGAATGGAATCTACAGCGTCTTAGAAAGAGGTCATAAGATGACCATAAAAAAAATGTAATTGAATTAAATGAGGAACCAACTTACGAAATGAAACAATGAAAGCGATGCACTAGGTCTGCAATTTGAGAAGAAAAATAATTGATGATGACAGAAGTAAAGAAGATATACACTACTGGTCATTAAAATTGCTACACCAAAAGAAAAGCAGATGATAAACAGGTATTCATTGGACAAATATATCATACTAGAACTGACAAGTGATTACATTTTCACGCAATTTGGGCGCACAGACCCTGAGAAATCAGTACCCAGAACTGCAGAAAAGCTCTGGCTGTAATAACGGCCTTGATACACCTGGGCATTGAGTCAAACAGAGCTTCGATGGCGTATACAGATACAGCTGTCCATGCAGCTTAAACACGATACCACAGTTCATCAAGAGAAGTGACTGGCGTATTGCTCGGCCACCATTGACCAGACGTTTTCAATTGGTGAGAGATCTGGAGAATGTGCTGGCCAGGGCAGCAGTCGAACATTTTCTGTATCCAGAAAGGCCCGTACGGGACCTGCACCTGTAACATGCGGTCGTGCATTATCCTGCTGAAATGTAGGGTTTCGCAGGGATCGAATGAAGGGTAGAGCCACGGGTCGTAACACATCTAAAATGTAACGTCCACTGCTCAAAATGTCGTCATTGCGAAGAAGAGGTGACCGAGACGTGTAACAAATGGCACCCCATACCATTACGACGGGTGATACGCCAGTATGACGATGACGAATCCACGCTTCCAATGTGCGTTCACCGCGAAGTCTCCAAACACGGATGCGACCATCATGATGCTACAAACAGAACCTGGATTCATGCGGAATAATGACTTTTTGCCATTCGTGCACCCAGGTTCGTCGTTGAGTACGCCATCAGGCGCTCCTGTCTGTGATGCAGCGTCAAGGGTAACCGCAGCCATTGTCTCCGAGCTGATAGTCCATGCTGCTGCAAACGTCGTCGAACTGTTCGTGCAGATGGTTGTTCTCTTGCGAACGTCCCTATCTGTTGACTCAGGGATCGAGACGTGGTTGCACGATCCGTTACAGCCATGCGGATAAGATGCCTGTCACCTAGTGATACGAGGCCGTTGGGATCCAGCACGGCGTTCCATATTGCCCTCCTGAACTCACCGATTCCATATTCTGCTAACAATCATTGGATCTCGACCAACGCGAGCAGCAATGTCGCGATACGATAAACCGCAATCGCGATAGGCTACAATCCGACCTTAATCAAAGTCGGAAACGTGATGGTACGCGTTTCTCCTCCTTACACGAGGTATCACAACAACGTTTCACCAGGCAACGCCGGTCAACTGCTGTTTGTGTATGAGAATTCGGTTGGAAACTTTCTCATGTCAGCACGTTGTAGGTGTCGCCACCGGTGCCAACCTTGTGTGAATGCTCTGAAAAGCTAATGATTTGCATATCAGAGCATCTTCTTCCTGTCGGTTAAATTTCGCGTCTGTAGCACGTCATCTTCGTGGTGTAGCAATTTTAATGGCCAATAGTGTATAAGGAGCAGTCAAATGGAATAAGACAGATGGGAAAAAGTATGTAAGCTGTTTATTATTGCAAAAGTAATCGCTATAACTGTTATTCTCTGTTCATCATAAGGATAAACCTGATGTAGACAAACAAAAACGCGACGACGGAACAGCAGACGTAACACACGCACAATGGCGGTGTCGTTACACTCTTAGAAGAAGGTCCTACTTATGTATTAGATATCTTATTACTACGTTACTGTAAATGAATAAGATATTCTAATGTATTAACAGCCATCAAAGATTTTCTTAATCATACTTTGGTTGTTGTTGTTGTTGTTGTGGTCTTCAGTCCTGAGACTGGTTTGATGCAGCTCTCCATGCTACTCTATCCTGTGCAAGCTTCTTCATCTCCCAGTACCTACTGCAACCTACATCCTTCTGAATCTGCTTGGTGTATTCATCTCTTGGTCTCCCTCTACGATTTTTACCCTCTACGCTGCCCTACAATAGTAAATTGGTGATCCCTTGATGCCTCAGAACATGTCCTACCAACCGATCCCTTCTTCTAGTCAAGTCGTGCCACCAACGTCTCTTCTCCCTAATCCTATTCAACACCTCCTCATTAGTTATGTGATCTACCCATCTAATCTTCAGCATTCTTCTGTAGCACCACATTTCGAATGCTTCTATTCTCTTCTTGTCCAAACTATTTATCGTCCATGTTTCACTTCCATACATGGCTACACTCCATACAAATACTTTCAGAAACGACTTCCTGACACCTAAATCTATACTCGATGTTAACAAATTCCTCTTCTTCAGAAACGCTTTCCTTCCCATTGCCAGTCTACATTTTATATCCTCTCTACTTCGACCATCATCAGTTATTTTGCTCCCCAAATAGCAAAACTCCTTTACTACTTTAAGTGTCTCATTTCCTAATCTAATCCCCTCAGCATCACCTGATTAATTCGACTACATTCCATTATCCTCGTTTTGCTTTTGTTGATGTTCATCTTATATCCTCCATTCAAGATACTATCCATTCCGTTCAACTGCTCTTCCAAGTCCTTTGCTGTCTCTGACAGAATTACAATGTCATCGGCGAACCTCAAAGTTTTTATTTCTTCTCTATGGATTTTAATACCTACTCCGAATTTTTCTTTTGTTTCCTTCACTGCTTGCTCAATATACAGATTGAATAACATCGGGGAAAGGCTACAACCCTGTCTCACTCCCTTCCCAACCACTGCTTCCCTTTCATGCCCCTCAACTCTTATAACTGCCATTTGGTTTCTATACAAATTGTAAATAGCCTTTCGCTCCCTGTATTTTACCCCTGCCACCTTCAGAATTTGAAAGAGAGTATTCCAGTCTGCATTGTCGAAAGCTTTCTCTAAGTCTACAAATGCTAGAAACGTAGTTTTGCCTTTCCTTAATCTAGCTTCTAAGATAAGTCGTAGGGTCAGTATTGCCTCACGTGTTCCAATATTTCTACAGAATCTAAACTGATCTTCCCCTAGGTCGGCTTCTAGTAGTTTTTCCATTCCTCTGTAAAGAATTCACGTTAGTATTTTCAGCCGTGACTTATTAAACTGATAGTTCGGTAATTTTCACATCTGTCAACACCTGCTTTCTTTGGGATTGGAATTATTATATTCTTCTTGAAGTCTGAGGGTATTTCGCCTGTCTCATACATCTTTCTCACCAGATGGTACAGTTTTGTCAGGACTGGCTCTCCCAAGGCCGTCAGTAGTTCTTGGTTCAAATGGCTCTGAGCACTATGGGACTCAACTGCTGAGGTCATTAGTCCCCTAGAACTTAGAACTAGTTAAACCTAACTAACCTAAGGACATCACAAACATCCATGCCCGAGGCAGGATTCGAACCTGCGACCGTAGCGGTCTTGCGGTTCCAGACTGCAGCGCCTTTAACCGCACGGCCACTTCGGCCGGCTATCAGTAGTTCTAATGGAATGTTGTCTACTCCCGGGGCCTTGTTTCGACTTAGGTCTTTCAGTGCTCTGTCAAACTCTTCACGCAGTATCATATCTATCATTTCATCATCATCTACATCCTCTTCTCTTTCCATAATATTGTACTCAAGTACATCGCCCTTGTGTAGACCCTATATATACTCCTTCCACTTTTCTGCTTTCCCTTCTTTGCTTAGAACTGGGTTTCCATCTGAGCTCTTAATATTCATACAAGTGGTTCTCTTTTCTCCAAAGGTCTCTTTAATTTTCCTGTAGGCAGTATCTATCTTACCCCTAGTGAGGTAAGCCTCTACATCCTTACATTTATCCTCTAGCCATCCCTGCTTAGCCATTTTGCATTTCCTGTCGATCTCATTTTTGAGACGTTTGTATTCCTCTTTGCCTGCTTCATTTACTGCATTTTTATATTTTCTCCTTTCATCAATTAAATTCAATATTTTTTCTGTTACCCAAGGATTTCTACTAGCCCTCGTCTTTTTACCTACTTGATCCTCTGCTGCCTTTACTACTTCATCCCTCAAAGCTACCCATTCTTCTTCTACTGTATTTCTTTCCCCAATTCCTGCCATTTGTTCCCTTACGCTCTCCCTTAAACTCTGTACAACCTCTGGTTTAGTTAGTTTATCCAGGTCCCATCTCCTCAAATTCCCACCTTTTTGCAGTTTCTTCAGTTTTAATCTACAGTTCATAACCAATAGATTGTGGTCAGAGTCCACATCTGCCCCTGGAAATGTCTTACAATTTAAAACCTGGTTTCTAAATCTCTGTCTTACCATTATATAATCTATCTGAAATCTGTCAGTATCTCCAGGCTTCTTCCATGTATACAACCTTCTTTTATGATTTTTGAACCAAGTGTTAGCTATGATTAAGTTGTGCTCTGCGCAAAATTTTACCAGGCGGCTTCACCTACTACGTTTCCTTCTCTCCCTTCTCCTACTACTGAATTCCAGTCACCCATGACTATTAAATTTTCGGCTCCCTTCACTATCTGAATAATTTCTTTTATTTCGTCATATATTTCTTCAATTTCTTCGTCATCTCCAGAGCTAGTTGGCATATAAACTTGTACTACTGTAGCAGGCGTGGGCTTCGTGTCTATCTTGTCCACAATAATGCGTTCACTATGCTGTTGGTAGTAGCTTACCCGCATTCCTATTTTTTTATTCATTATTAAACCTACTCCTGCATTACCCATATTTGACTTTGTATTTATAACCCTGTATTCGCCTGACCAAAAGTCTTGTTCCTCCTCCCACCGAACTTCACTAATTCCCACTATATCTAACTTTAACCTATCCATTTCCCTTTTTAACATTTCTAACCTACCTGCCCGATTAAGGGATCTGACATTCCACGCTCCGATCCGTAGAACGCCAGTTTTCTTTCTCCTGATAACGACGTCCTCTTGAGTAGTCCCCGCCCGGAGATGAATGGGGGACTATTTCACCTCCGGAATATTTTACCCAAGAGGACGCCATCATCATTAACCATACAGTAAAGCTGCATGCCCTCGGGAAAAATAACGGCTGTAGTTTCCCCTTACTTTCAACCGTTCGCAGTACCAGCACAGCGAGGCTGTTTTGGTTAATGTTACAAGGCAAGATCAGTCAATCATCCAGACTGTTGCCCCTGCAACTACTGAAAAGGCTGCTGCCCCTCTTCAGGAACCACGCGTTTGTCTGGCCTCTCAACAGATACCCCTCCGTTGTGGTTGCACCTATGGTACGGCTATCTGTATCGCTGAGGCACGCAAGCCTCCCCACCGACGGCAAGGTCCATGGTTCATGGGGGGGATACTTTGGATATGCAGCTTTTATTTCAAAAATCATGTATAGTGGTTGTCTCTATACTTTTGTGCCCTGATTGTCGCGCTGTTAATACGCAGTACGATAACGCCTGACGCTGCTTCCTGCTACGTTGTGAAACACGTGCGGTTGTTTTTAATTTTTTTGCAAATTTACAGAAAAATCGTCTCTGAAATTTACTAAAGTTGAAGCGTTTTGGAAACGGGATACACTGCTGAATCGGTAGCGTTGTAGAATGGTAATATGGTTTAGTCCATGGATCGATGACTCAGTTTGGAATACCTAGATCTTTTAAATATAAAATTCATTAAATACATGTCAATGTACATGTCTAACTATCTTTTTTATGAAAAATGGACGTCTTTTTGTGTCCACTAACGTACTGCACGCAAAATTTCAGTTTTCATTGCAAATATAAATCCTTAATTTCCGATAATTTATTAAAGGTTGTTAACAAAGGCTGTCTAAATTAAGAAAACGTAATAAATTAAATTTTTAGAACAAATTTAAAGTTAAATACACTTTATTTGGACTATGTCCATTTTTTTTATACTACAGGTGTGATGTTACACGAGCCAGAGTGATAAGCGTCGTAGAAACATGGAAAACAACGACTTTCACAGCTTCGACCACACCATAAAAATGCCGCTTTTTTACAGTGGCCACCACATCACTACAATAGGAACCCAACATAACTCATCTGGAGCCAAGTTAAGCGATTTGTCAAGTGAAATAACAAGACATTTAAGCTGCCAGATGTAGTGGAAGTGATCAGTTAGTGGTACACATTCTGAGGTATCAAGCAATAGTTAATTTTGTGATGGAGGAAAGGGTGGGGGCAAAAATTATACAGGGAGAATAAGGTTTAAATACAGAAAGCCGGTTCAGGTGGATGTAGGCTGCAATATTTATTCAGAGATGAAGTGGTTTGGACATGATAAACTAGCTTGGGAGCTACATCAAATCAGCTTTTAGACCGAAGACTACAATAACAACACGGAAAATAAATTAATTTTTTGTACAAAGCTTCTGTGAATAATATCGGCAGAAATATTCACATGTAAATGACTGCAAGGAATATTCATACCGGCAAAAATCTTTGTTACGGCGCGACGCGTATACGCGATGAGGACACGCCTGATACTTGTAACGGAGAGTGATGGTCTACAAGTGGGCCCTGTACGCTGTGAATCGGGCATGAGTTACAGATAGGGCAGAAAGTACAGAATGTCCATAGGGAAGTCAGCTATGCCCATTCGACTTAAAAAGCTCAGTCGGGCCTGCAGCAACCAGGTGAGCTGGTTGCTTTCCCTTCCGCCGCCGCTAGCAACACCATCGAGCTCCACGAGATGTTAGGGGATGAAGCCGCATTGCAGCTCCACCAATAATCACAACTGTTTGCAGTTGTAAATTCTGGCCCTTATCCCAGATACTTTCCTTTGAAATTGGAAGCAATAGAGAGCTGCTAACGTGTTCTGTAGCCTATGTCCCTAGTTCATGTCCATTTCCTGTGTTGATTATTCTTATTTTGGTCCTTTCCGTAGTCTTAATTGCGTTAATACGTGGGGAGTTGGAAAATAAGTTTCCCCTGTCGACTGTGGTCAGAGTTGTGTGTGAAAGGAAGAAAAAGATAATGAGACGTTAAAGATAAGACATGTCTTTATTTTTCTGCATAATTTCCAAGTACATTGAGACATTTCTCATACCGCTTTATAAGCTTCAAAAAGCCTTCCAGGAAAAAATCAGGGCGTTGCATACGGAAGAAGCGTTGAACGGCTCGTTTGACGTCAGCACTGCTGCTAAAGCGCCTTCCGCCGAGTCTTCTTCAAAGCAGGAAACAGATGGAAGTCACTTGGTGCGAGATCCGGGCTGTAAGGCGGATGGTGTAGGCGCTCCCAACCAAGAGTTACAATACGGTTTTGCGTTGTCGTCACCGTGTGTGGTCTCGCATTGCCATCCAACAGCAGAACACCAGATCTGAGAAGGCCAGGCCGCTTTTTCCGAATCACCTCTTTCAGTTTCGACAGAGTGACACAATACCGCGCAGCACTGATGGTTACATCCTCCAGAAAGTCCAGCAGCAAAACTCCTTTGGCGTCCCAGAAAAAGGTGAGTAGCACTTTACCTGCAGACGGAGTGCTTTTGAACTTCTTTCGGACAGGTGAAGACGGATGTTTCCACTCCATGGATGCGGCCTTCGATTCGGGCGTGTAATAGAGGACCCAAGTTTCATCCCCATCATAATCCGAAACAGAAGGACAGGGGTAAAATACAGGGAGCGAAAGGCTATTTACAATTTGTACAGAAACCAGATGGCAGTTATAAGAGTCGAGGGGCATGAAAGGGAAGCAGTGTTTGGGAAAGGAGTGAGACAGGGTTGTAGCCTCTCCCCGATGTTATTCAATCTGTATATTGAGCAAGCAGTAAAGGAAACAAAAGAAAAATTCGGAGTAGGTATTAAAATTCATGGAGAAGAAGTAAAAACTTTGAGGTTCGCCGATGACATTGTAATTCTGTCAGAGACAGCAAAGGACTTGGAAGAGCAGTTGAACGGAATGGACAGTGTCTTGAAAGGGGGATATAAGATGAACATCAACAAAAGCAAAACGAGGATAATGGAATGTAGTCAAATTAAATCGGGTGATGCTGAGGGGATTAAACTAGGAAATGAGACACTTAAAGTAGTAAAGGAGTTTTGCTATTTAGGGAGTAAAATAACTAATGATGGTCGAAGTAGAGAGGATATAAAATGTAGACTGGCAATGGCAAGGAAAGCGTTTCTCAAGAAGAGAAATTTGTTAACATCAAGTATAGATTTAAGTGTCAGGAAGTCATTTCTGAAAGTATTTGTATGGAGTGTAGCCATGTATGGAAGTGAAACATGGACGATAACTAGTTTGGACAAGAAGAGAATAGAAGCTTTCGAAATGTGGTGCTACAGAAGAATGCTGAAGATAAGATGGGTAGATCACGTAACTAATGAGGCGGTATTGAATAGGATTGGGGAGAAGAGAAATTTGTGGCACAACTTGACTAGAAGAAGGGATCGGTTGGTAGGACATGTTTTGAGGCATCAAGGGATCACAAATTTAGCATTGGAGGGCAGCGTGGAGGGTAAAAATCGTAGAGGGAGACCAAGAGATGAATACACTAAGCAGATTCAGAAGGATGTTGGTTGCAGTAGGTACTGGGAGATGAAGAAGCTTGCACAGGATAGAGTAGCATGGAGAGCTGCATCAAACCAGTCTCAGGACTGAAGACCACAACAACAACAACGTCATTGCCAGATTCATGGCCACGCACGAGCTGTTCCAGGCTGTCGGGGTCAGTTGGCGGGGCACCCATCGTGCTAACACCTTCCTGTATCGAGGAATGTCGTGGATGATCTTGTGAACTCCCTCATGTCCGATTCCAAGTTATGCCGCTACTCCATCGATGGTGATACGCCGGTTCGCTTTAATCATGTCATCTACCTTCCTGACATTTGCATCTGTATTGGCCGTGCGCGTCCGTCCATGTCTAGGTATGTCCTGCACTTGCTGACGTCCATCACTGAATTGCTGGCACCATCTCCGCACCATTTGCCTCGACATCACACCTGACCCATACACCTCAACAAGGCGGTTACGAATTTCTGTGCCTGATACTCCGCATGCCAATTCATAGCGGATAACAGCTCTCACTTCCTCCTTTGACCACGACTCCAAAACGCACCTTCTCTCCATAGCTCAGGGAAAAGACTGAGCGGCTGGCTTCCGCTTTGCGCAGGCATTGCGACAGCGCCATGTGCTTGATCGCGGTCGACCTCTACCCAATGATGTATAGCCGGCCGAAGTGGCCGTGCGGTTAAACATTAGTTAATCCTAAATATTAACATTAGTTAATCCTAAATATTTCACTTCTCTTGCTATGATTCTAACTGCGTGTCAGTGTTGCATCCCTCCGTCCAAAAGCCTCAGGAGGGCGCGAAAGAGGATGGATGAAAAAGAATAAACACGCTCTTCTGCCTCGGATCACGTTCAGATATCGTCGAATGGTTTGAACGGTTACTAGTGGTTCCACCCTGAATAACAAAGCAAAACTTTCGGGGTGAGACCACGTATATGGGGATTCACCCTTACGAAGTTCTTAGGAAAGGGTTGAATCATCCGGGTGATGTCAGCAGTGACAAAATATATCAAGAACGTTGTCCTGTTGTACATTGCACTACGAACTGTCGTTTCTGAGTGCGAAATGTTTGAAAATAAATCCCCTAGGGACTGAATGGTTTCGTTGTCCCCCTTTATGCCAGCTCCTGAGGCCTTTTCGTGTCGCTTCTGAGCGGCGGTATGTCTGAAATGTTTTCCTCGACCATCCACAAGAAATTCTCATGGGCGTCATGGTTCTGACCTCCATCGTAGAGGCATCAAACGAAGGGGTGAAATGTGAGCAAGAATAGATGTAACGACATTTCACCGTGTGACACATCCACAGAGGCGTTGGGCAGAAATGTGGTGAAATTTGATGTCAATATGACATCATTAACCCACGTTACACCTCACATGAACTTCTGAGTCGACATCTTGCTCTTTGTTGTGGGCAGAGAAAACCAAAGATAGCGATTCATAGGCAGGAGACATAGACGGTGCAACAGGTCTACAAAAGAGACTGCTTACACCACGCTTGTCCGCGCTATCCTGGTGGATTTCTGTGCGGTGTGGGATCCTCATCAGGTGGGACTGACGGATGACATAGGAGAAGTTCAAAGAAGGGCAGCTCGTTTTGTATTACGCGAAATAGGGGAGATAAAGCCACGGACATGGTATGTGAATTGGAGTGGCAATCATTAAAGCAAAGGCGTTTTTCGTTGCGACGGGATCTTCTCACGAAATTTCAATCACCAGTTTTCTCATCCGATTGAAAAAACATTATGTTGGCACCCACCTACATAGGGACAAATAATCATCACGATAAAATAAGAGAAATCAGCGCTCACGCAGAAAAATTTAAGTGTTCGTTTTTCCCGCGCGCCCTTCGAGAGTAGAGCGGTAGAGAGACAGCTTGAAGGTGGTTCACTGAACGCTCTGCCAGGCACTTTATTGTGAATAACAGAGTAATCACGTAGACGTAGATGTAGGTGAAGAGTTTCTGAGCCTGAGGGTGACGTCGCAGGGCGCCACACTTTTGCACCATTACAGGGGAAGGTTACAGACCACTGGAGCCACATTTCAAACTTCTGCGTCGCAATGTGAGAAAATTACTGGGTTTCAAAAAAGTGTCCCTTTAATTGTGACAGTACATGTCTGATTCCCAGTTAAATTAACTGATTAAGCTGAAATCCAAGCGGTATTGAATATTATGTATCTGTGCAAATAACTTAAAGTAAAAAAAGTGACGCTTAGTGTGTGTAAAGCGGCTCGCTGTAGCCATGTGGGTGACGGGGAAGAATCCAGAGTAAGATGAAACTTTAAAACGTCCGTGAGGTGTATTCGACTAGTTCTAAGAGCTCAACAAAGTTTTACACTAGCCTTATGCGTGTTTAGATGAAAGTTCTTTTCCGATACTCTTTTGACCACGGAAAATACATTCGTATAGTCAGCTGTGTGACGCAGGTAAAAGTAAAGCTCAATGGTCAGCGTTGTTCCGTAGAGCCGGGGTTTTCATACTGTGTCGCAGCTCCCAGGGGCGTCGTGTTCGTTTCATAAAATGTTCAAATGTGTGTGAATTCTTAAGGGACAAAACTGCTGAGGTCATCGGTCCCTGGATATACACACTACTTAAACTAACTTATACTAAGAACAACACACACATCCATGCCCGAGGGAGGATTCGGCGGAAGGGGCAGCGCAGTCCGTGACATGGCGCCTTAACGGCGCGGTTAATCAGCGCGGCGCTCGTTTCATAAAAATGTTTCTGCGGCAGCGTGGTAGATGGCAGTCAAATCGCACTAGGAGCGACTCATTTGTTTTTATTGAGTTCGAGGGTGAGCTTTGTCGAATGCAAATCGTTTTTAGTTGTTCGTCTTTTGCGATTTTGTGTTTCTGTCAGCTAGAACAAATTTTTAAATGTAAGTGTAAAACGTGGTATTTCAAATGTATCACGCAGACATAAAGACATGAATAAACGAGAATGCAGGAAGTATGACGACAGTTACTTGGATTTCCGATTAACGTGTATTACTTTTGGGACGACGAACGTCGTTTGTTTCAAAGTCCTACCTACTAAAAGCATGCTCTCTAACAAAATGAAACGAGTTTGGGATTCGAATCCCTCACTTTAAAAGAAATGACAAGACAAAGCTATGATTCCTCCGAACGCTCTTCTTTCATCTTACAAAGTCGCTTACCATATAGCAATCAATACCAAGGTATCTCACATTATAGCGGAAAACGTTACTTCAGCAACTGCCTTGGATATTGTATATGTTATGGCGAGTCAGCTGCCAAGCAACTAGCACGTGTGTCTTTGTCAGACAACAGTATCAACAGTCGAATACTGGATGTGGCTCACGACGTTAATGATCACTTGATGAAACATTCAAAGTTAATGGTGAATTCGCTATTCAGTTAGATGAAACCACAGACAAACACGACGATGCATGACAACAAAATTTCACGAAGACACTCTTTTCTGCTGGAAAATAATTCTTGAAACAAACGCAACAACGCTCTTTAAAATACTTACGGAAGAAAATAACATTAACTGGGAAAACTGTAGACAAGTGTACAGATGAAGGTCATTGTATGGCTAGTTGTTACGCCGGGTTGCAAGCTCTGATCCGTAAAGAGGCTCCTCATGCTATTGGGACACGCTGTTTAACTCACCAAGAAGCACTGTCATCAAAAATTATGAGTCCAGTCGTTCATATTCTTCGGTCAATGATCGAAGTGTTAAACATTATTAAAAGATGTTTTCAACAAATGTGCGTTGATATGGGGACTGAGCAAATTTTCCTAATTTATTGCAGGTACCCTCGTCAACATTTTTGTGGGAATGTCTTGGAAACAGCGTATGAACTCACGAATAAATTTTACTCTTACCTTGTTCGCGAGAAACATTTGAGTTCAAGAAGTTCGTAGACAGTGACTTTGTTTTAAAGTTGGCGTGTGTTTGTAACATCTTTGAGAAATTCAGTTTGGATGTACCCTCTCAAGGTAATGAGAGCAGCATTCTGAAACTGGCAGTAAAAACAGTTTTCAGAAAGAAACTGGTAATGTGGAAGAAAAAGTTGAATGGTAATGATATACATTAACGTTTCTCTGTTCTTCACACAATTTTAGAATACAATGATTTTCACTTGAGTATAGAATTCAACTTTGTGTTTGCGGATCGTTTACCTGAACTCTTTGATTACTTTCGGAAGTTCTTTCCAGAGTGAGTTGAGCAGACACAATTGAATAGAAGATCCTTTCAGTACAGAACTTTCGTCAACATTTAACATTGAAGAACAAGAGCAATTTATTGATATTTCTTCAAACTCCATTTTGAAACAGAAGTCCGTGTCTTCATTCTTACTCGAATTTAGGAGCTTGGTGAAGCTGGAGTGCTCCCAAATAGGTAATAAGGCCTCAAGAGTTTTGATAGCATTTGCAGCATTCTACTCTTTTACCATCGGCCTTCAACCACACGAAATATGGTCTGCGAATGAATATAGATAAAGAAATACGAGTCGCAATTTCCAGTCTTATGTCGAACTTTGATCAAGAAGGAAGCTCATCCTTCCCACTGATTTCACTGGAAGAAAGTTGAGTAAAATGTGTTTTGTCCACTGTTAATAAAGAAATAAGTATTTCCATTGTTTTTTCTGCAGTTTCAGTTTACCTACCCCGTTCTTCGAGTCGGATGTCATATGCGTCGTGTCAAATAAGCAGTGACCAAAAAGTTTGAAAACCTCTGCTGTAGAACGTGCCATGTCTCAGATCGCCGTTGTGCGCTATTCAGTCCGTCAACACGCCTTGAGGGATCACTCCAAGCGTAAGCCGTGCCCTCGTTGCCACTTTAAGGCAAGAATGGTTGTCGGAGCGGGAAATTGCTTGCAGAATTTATGAACACCACTGCGACGTCGTTCGAACATACAGCTGCTATCGTGAGACACATAGCAAAGAATATTTGTCTAGTAGTGATGGTCGGCCGTCGGCAACACTAGCTGGTGACCACTACCCGCAAATTATGATTCGTAGATACCCCGAGGAGAATGCAACGTGACTGCACGCTTCTCTTTAGGAGAAAGATTAACCTAGGCAGTACGCAATCGTTTCCACCCGATCAATTTGACCTCTAGACGCCCATTACGAAATGGAGTACAAATTTCCCAGCATTGTATGGGTGGAGAAATCTGGAATAGAATCTGGAATAGAACCTGGAACAACGGCGTCGTGTTACCTTCAGGAAGGAGAGCAGAATTTGTCTGATGGCTGATGATCGTCGTAAAAGAATGAGTAGGAGGCCTAGAAGAGAGCACGTCGTGGGTACGCAGTCACACACATTCAGCATGGATATGGGTTAGGAGGACGCCTCCCACCACTGTCGAGGGTAATTTGAAGGCGTCGGGACTCTATCCTGCTACCTGCTTTCCAGCCCTACACACAGTTCCGTTACCACCTTTCTTTTTATACAGTGGGTGGACAAAAATATGGAAACATGAGCTTAGCGCGCGCTGCTTCGCTCGCGTACACTTACGGCCTGCAAGGATTTTTTGTTTTTATTTAAACGAATTTTCATATTGTTCACAAATTGCAACACCTTCGAAGCTTTTCACGCTAATACGGCCATATAGGCGTGGTCTTTTCCGGATGTACTTCTGACCAGAAAGCGATTCTGGCAGTTGGAGTCCAAAGTTTTTGTTAATCATGCCTTTTGCTTTCTTGTGGAGATATTTCCACAGCAGCTTTCATCCCCTAACAAACATTTCCTTATATCTAAGGGAGAAGTGAAATACCAATTTTCATAAATTTAGCTTTAATTTTTTCATTTAACATGTTATTTTCCTAAAACTTTTCGTCCCCTATTGCACTCCCTTAGGGGTTGGATTTCCAGAAACACTGAAACACGTATTTTATTTCTAACCGAGAAGTGAAATACCAGTTGTCATAGATGTAACCCTAAAAATCCTTTAGTAGTTCTATAGTAATTATTTATTTAAAAAAAAACATTCATCCACTATTTTACCAAAAATGCTGAAACACGTATTTTATATTTTTTGACTGAGAAACCAAATAACAGTTTTCGTAGTTCCAGCTTCAAAATTTCTTTAATAGCGGTATTTTTGAAAAGGCCTTTCATCCCCTATTTCACCTCCTTAGGAGTGGAATTTCGGGCAACCCCCTCCAAACGTCAAGTTTCTATACTTAGCAGTTTGGGCTGGACGATCATGAGTCAGCGAATCAGTCTGACCCCATTTCACTCCCTTAGAGTTTGAATTTCCAAAAACAGCGGAGCATGTAGTTTTTCATCTCTTACCGCGAAACCAAACACCAGTTTTCAAAGATTTAGCTTTACAAGCGCTTTCCCAGTGAAATATTTTCTTAAAACGTTTCACCCACTATTTTACCCTCTTAGGGGTTGAATTTTCAAAAATACTGGCGTGCGTATGTTTTATTTCTAACAGAGAAGCCAAGTACAAATTTTCATAATTTAGCTTCAAAAATGCTTCCACAATGAAATATTTCCATGAAAACTTCCATACCCCGTTTCATCCCCAATGGGGCTGAATTTCAAAAGACAGTGAAACACGTATTTTTTTTTCTAACTAAAAAGCCAGATTTACATTTTCATAAATTTAGCTTTAAAAATGTTTTCATAAAAAAAATATTTCACGCCGTTCGGATCGGAATTTTGGAAATGACGCCTATAGTATAAGCTCCACATCTTCTCCAAATTTAGAGATTTTATTCTTAGCTGTTTGGGCTGGACGATGATGAGTCGGTCAGGACATTGCCTTTTAGTTATAGAGATTACCATGCTTAGTACGGTGTAGAAAACCCGTTAGCATTCGAGTTGTCTTACAATGTGCAAATATAGATCCTGTATGGTTTTCAAGGGAAACGTATACCATTTTCCCATACAATAGAACACAAAGTGTTATGACTTGACGAAACTACAGTCGTCTGTCAGAGCTGTGGGTTTCTTTGATTGCTCTAGGAAATGATGGAGTGGAACTGCAACGTATTAGTTCACTTTATTACAAGAACGATTAAAAAAATACTTAATTTATACAATCAGTTGCCACAAGAATATCCCCAATAGTTACAACTGTCTTCGAATATTAAAGCATCACCTGATGAATCATCATCATCATCTTGGACAGTTTTCAGCCTCTGGCCGGGTCTGTATGGAACATAGGCCTTTCCATCGTCTTCTGTCTTGCTACCATATCTCCGTCTTCACCTTGGTCCAGTCTTTTCCTTTCTTTTGGATGCATTCCTCCACTCCTTTCACCCATCTGTCTCTCAGTCTTTCTCTTGGTCTCTTTCCTTCCAGTTTCATCTCGTGCATCCTCCTGGGTATCCTCTTCACCTCCATTCTCTTAACGTGTCCATACCATCTCAGCCTTGATTTATCTATCTCCTCCTGTAATGGTTCCATCTTCCTATCATTGCTTAACCTGTCTATCTTTGTCACTCCAGTACTGTTTCTCAAGAATTTCATCTCACTAGCTTGTACTTTGCTTTTTTCTCTTCCTTTCATAACCCAGGTTTCTGATGCATATGTCAGAATCGGGACATAGTATGACGTATATTTCTCCTCGGCTTGTTCCTCCTCATCCAGGTGTCCATTCGGGTTCAGGAGTTCTTCAAAATACTCCTTCCACATATTCTTGAGTTCCTCCTCATTCTCTACATCTTGTGAACTTTTTGTTCACCATTCGAGCATACGCTGCAGTCATCGACTGTGGGGCTGGTCCCGGCGGAGGTTCGAGTCCTCCCTCGGGCATGGGTGTGTGTGTTTGTCCTTAGGATAATTTAGGTTAAGTAGTGTGTAAGCTTAGGGACTGATTTCACACACATTTGAACATTTGAACATTCGACCATAATCTGTCGTACCGTTCTTCCTCTTACTTTTAATCATCCCATATTACACCTTTTTTGAACCTTCACTATCGTCCTCCATCATTTTGGTGCACTGTTCCATCCACTTTCTTCTTTCCTCCGCCACCACTCTTTTTGCTTCTTTCTTGCTTCCCTGATACTCTTCTCTTGTCTCTATAATTCTCTTCTGGAACCATACCCTAAATGCTCTATTCTTCTTCTGTACTATATCCTTTGTTTTATCATTCCACCAGGGTGTTTTTTTCCCTCTCTTTTTGTTACTTGTCCTCCCACATATTGCTTCCGCCGCACTTACTAATGTTCCCTTGAATCTACCCCATTCCTCTTCTACCGTTTTTGGTTAATCCTTTGGAATGCTTTCCTTTACTACTTGTAGGTACTGTAGACTGCTTTCTTCCTCCTTCAACTTCCATACCCTTATACGTCTTTCCTGGTTTTCTGTCCCTTTGTTATCCATAGTCCCTGTCAGGTTCATTACCAGCAAACGGTGGTCCCTCTCCAAAGCCTCTGACGGTATTACCTTAATGTCAATGATGTTCCCATTCATCTCACTGTCGTACAGGAAGTAGTCAACTATCGACTTTCACTTTAACTCTTGACTGTACCAGGTAATCTTGTGGCTCTCTATTTTCCTGAACCAAGAGTACCCAACCAGCAAGCCATTCCTTTTACAGAACTCCAATAGTCTTTCACCTTCCTCATTTCGGCAGCCCCAACCCTCTAGTCCCAGCACACTTTCACAACCTTGTTTTTCTCTTCCAACGTGTGCGTTTAAATCTCCCATTACTGTCATATTCTTCCTTCCCATTTGCTTCTGCATTTCCTCTTCAAACTCTTGCTTCTCCTCAGAAGTGCAACCCACCAGCGGCGCATACACTTGTATTAGCTCTACGGTCGTCCCCTTAAACGATATCTTGGTCTTAATCATCCTATCACTTATTCTCTTCACTTCCTCTTTTAATCAATCTCTTACTACCACTCCGACTCCATTTCTCCTTCCCTCCTCATTTCCACTCCAGTGCAGTCGGTAGTTTTCTCTCCTTCCTTCTCCTTTCCCTCTCGTTTCAGCTAACCCCAATAGGTCTAACCCGATGAATACATTCACTAAACCCTTCTCATGCAGTACAAAAATTCACAAAGTTCAGAATGACAGTTAAATCCAAGAAGTCGATCGAAAGTCACAAACTGGCTGACCCTTCCTTTGCGCGGCTGTATATCGGCCTCTGTGCGGTGGCATTGGGGAGGTGGGAGATAGGACGTGGTTTCGCCAGTGCCTCTCATTCGTCGCTGCAGTGCGCAGCAAGACATCGCTGTCCTCTGTGGTATCGATGCGAGTTGCCGATTTTGTTATGACACCTCAATAATATTGAGCACTGGTGTCCGTGGCAGATGCGACAATTCATTCTCGTGCTCACAAAACCGGTCCCGGACGATGAGAGCTTTGTGAACAGGGACCCTCTCATCTCGGAACACAGCATCAGAATTGGGGAACTAACTGTGTACCGTGGGATGGACCTGGTCAGCCAAAATGGTTGTACAGTCCTTGGCAGTGTCGTGATCTTGCAGTATAGTCAGGGGCCCATGGAACACCACGATGTGGCTGCCCAAATCATCAACAGACCCCTGCCATGTTTCATTCTTGAGGCGTAAACGTAGCCAGGAGTTGGAAACAGAGGGTCGCAATACTCATCAGACCAAATGACTTTCTTCCACTAGTCCATGGTCCAGGTTTTATGGCTTCGGCACCTCGTCATTCTGTTAGTCACCACTGATGGATAGTTTCAGAATTCCAGCTCATCCTGCAATTCGCAGCTTGTCGAGCTTCAAAAATGGCTCTGAGCACTATGGGACTTAACATCTGTGGTCATCAGTCCCCTAGAACTTAGAACTACTTAGACCTAACTAACCTAAGGACATCACACACATCCATGCCCGAAGCAGGATTCCAACCTGCGACCGTAGCAGTCGCGCGGTTCCGGACTGAGCGCCTTAACCGCGAGACCACCGCGGACGGCCACTTGTGGAGCTCCCTGCGTGTTGTTTTGGTATGACTGTGCGACAGTCAGTTCTGCACAGAATACTTTCGCCCATGTTTTGACTTAGCGGAGGACGCATTTCTGATTTCCCTGCATGCGGCATAAATCTTTGATACGGTGTCTCTGGAAACACCAAACATTCGACTACCTTGATTACGGAAGACGCACCATCTACATCTACATTACATTTATACTCCGCAAGCCACCCAACGGTGTGTGGCGGAGGGCACTTTAAGTGCCACTGTCATTACCTCCCTTTCCTGTTCCAATCGCGTATGATTCGCGGGGAGAACGACTGCCGGAAAGCCTCCGTGCGCGCTCGAATCGCTCTAATTTTACATTCGTGATCTCCTCGGGAGGTATAAGTAGGGGGAAGCAATATATTCGATACCTCATCCAGAAACGCACCCTCTAGAAACCTGGACAGCAAGCTACACCGCGATGCAGAGGGCCTCTCTTGCAGAGTCTGCCACTTGAGTTTGCTAAACATCTCCGTAACGCTATCACGCTTACCAAATAACCCTGTGACGAAACGCGCTGCTCTTCTTTGGATCTCCTCTATCTCCTCCGTCAACCCGGCGTGGTACGGATCCCACACTGATGAGCAATACTCAAGTATAGGTCGAACGAGTGTTTTGTAAGCCACCTCCTTTGTTGATGGACTACATTTTCTAAGGACTCTCCAATTGAATATAAACCTGGCCTTAATTTTATATGATCATTCCACTTCACCATACGAGCATCAAGACTTAACTTAGATCCAACATAAAGCACTCACAACTACACAGAACACTATTTTCAGCAACATACTGGGGACACTGCACAATTCTCATTCTAGATCAAACACAACGGATCAGCTTACACGCTCGGCTAGCATCTGCATTTATCTTCAAGCATGCATTTTTCCCGATATTGGCTTAATTTTGTTCAATTCCTGTACAATTAATGTCATTTACCTCAAACGATCAGCTGATTTCGGCGCTGCGTTATTTTCAAGTGCTACTTGCTCCTAAAGGCGTAATGTTACACCAGCACCCTGTGCGGATGTATACAAATGTAGGTCTGTCATTTTAATATGTAACCGTTGCCGTAGTAGACACGGGCGAGAATTGTTTTACATTGTGTGTATTGTGTACTGAACCGGGAACCTACAAACGACGGAGAGCTTTCGTCCCGGCGTAGCCCTCAGTAGTTCACAACCCCACAACAGGCCACAGCAGTCCACCCACAACACCGTCGCGCCCCACATCGAACCCAGGGTTACAGTGCGGTTCGGCCCCAAGAAGACCCTCCCCCCCCCCCCCCCCCCCCCTCCCAGAACGTCTCTTACCAGACGAGTGTAACCCCAAATGTTTGTGTGGTAGAGTAATGGAGAGAGTGTTTGCTCAGCAATCGCCGACGTAATGTCCGGCGACGGCGGAATAAGGGGAACCAGCCCGCATTTGCCGAGGCAGATGGAAAACCGCCTTAAAAACCATCCACAGGCTGGCCGGCACACCTGACCTCGACACTATTCCACCGGGTGGATTCGTGCCGGGGACCGGCACGTCTTCCCGCTCGGGAAGCAGCGCGTTAGATCACGCGGCTAGCCGGACGCGCTATAGTTTTACATACTCGCCGAAGACTTAAAATGACAGCAGTTTTGCTATTTTAAACCTTTGAGGAGTACGGAGCATTGTCCTCGCTCGTGTCTACTAACACAGCGGTTACATATTAAAATGACAGACGCACATTTGTATACACCCGTACAGGGTTATGCACTACTGGCCATTAAAATTGCTACACCAAGAAGAAATGCAGATAATAAACGGGTATTCATTGGACAAATATATTATACTAGAACTGACATATGATTTCATTTTCACGCAATTTGGGTGCATAGATCCTGAGAAAACAGTACCCAGAACAACCACCTCTGGCCGTAATAACGGCCTTGATACGCCTGGGCAGTCAGTCAAACGGAGCTTGGATGGCGTGTACAGGTACAGCTGCCCATGCAGCTTCAACACGATACCACAGTTCATCAAGAGTAGTGACTGGCGTATTGTGACGAGCCAGTTGCTCGTCCACCACTGACCAGACATTTTCAATTGGTGAGAGATCTGGAGAATGTGCTGGCCAGGTCAGCAGTCGAACATTTTCTGTATCCAGAAAGGCCCGTACAGGACCTGCAACATGCGGTCGTACATTATCCTGCTGAAATGTAGGGATTCGCAGGGATCGAATGAAGGATAGAGCCATGGGTCGTAACACATCTGAAATGTAACGTCCACTGTTCAAAGTGCCGTCAATACGAACAAGAGGTGACCGAGACGTGTAACCAATGGCACCCCATGGCATCACGCCGGGTGATACGCCAGTATGGCGATGACGAATTTTTTGTTTGGTCGTCAGTCTACTGACTGGTTTGATGCGGCCCGCCACGAATTCCTTTCCTGTGCTAACCTCTTCATCTCAGAGTAGCACTTGCAACCTACGTTCTCAATTATTTGCTTGACGTATTTCAATCTCTGTCTTCCTCTACAGTTTTTGCCCTCTACAGCTCCCTCTAGTACCATGGAAGTCATTCCCTCATGTCTTAGCAGACGTCCTATCATCCTGTCCCTTCTCCTTATCAGTGTTTTCCACATATTCCTTTCCTCTCCGATTCTGCGTAGAACCTCCTCATTCCTTACCTTATCAGTCCACCTAATTTTCAACATTCGTCTATAGCACCACATCTCAAATGCTTCGATTCTCTTCTGTTCCGGTTTTCCCACAGTCCATGTTTCACTACCATACAATGCTGTACTCCAGACGTACATCCTCAGAAATTTCTTCCTCAAATCAAGGCCGGTATTTGATATTAGTAGACTTCTCTTGGCCAGAAATGCCTTTTTGCCATAGCGAGTCTGCTTTTGATGTCTTCCTTGCTCCGTCCGTTATTGGTTATTTTACTGCCTAGGTAGCAGAATTCCTTAACTTCATTGACTTCGTGACCATCAATCCTGATGTTAAGTTTCTCGCTGCTCTCATTTCTACTACTTCTCATTACCTTCGTCTTTCTCCGAATGGCTCTGAGCACTATGGGACTCAACTGCTGTGGTCATTAGTCCCCTAGAACTTAGAACTACTTAAACCTAACTAACCTAAGGACATCACACACATCCATGCCCGTGGCAGGATTCGAACCTGCGACCGTAGCAGTCGCACGGTTCCGGACTGCGCGCCTAGAACCGCGAGACCACCGCGGCCGGCGTCTTTCTCCGATTTACTCTCAAACCATACTGTGTACTCATTAGACTGTTCATTCCGTTCAGCAGATCATTTAATTCTTCTTCACTTTCACTCAGGATAGCAATGTCATCAGCGAATCGTATCACTGATATCCTTTCACCTTGTATTTTAATTCCACTCTTGAACCTTTCTTTTATTTCCATCATTGCTTCCTCGATGTACAGATTGAAGAGTAGGGACGAAAGGCTACAGCCTTGTCGTACACCCTTCTTAATACGAGCACTTCGTTCTTGATCGTCCACTCTTATTATTCCCTCTTGGTTGTTGTACATATTGTATATGACCCGTCTCTCCCTATAGCTTACCGCTACTTTTTTCAGAATCTCGAACAGCTTGCACCATTGTCGAACGCTTTTTCCAGGTCGACAAATCCTATGAAAGTGTCTTGATGTTTCTTTAGCCTTGCTTCCATTATTAGCTGTAACGTCAGAATTGCCTCTCTCGTCCCTTTACTTTTCCTAAAGCCAAACTGATCGCCACCTAGCGCATTCTCAATTTTCTTTTCCATTCTTCTGTATATTATTCTTGTAAGCAGCTTCGATGCATGAGCTGTCAAGCTGATTGTGCGATAATTCTCGCACTTGTCAGCTCTTGCCGTCATTGGAATTGTGTGGATGATGCTTTTCCGAAAGTCAGATGGTATGTCGCCAGACTCATATATTCTACACGCCAACGTGAATAGTCGTTTTGTTGCCACTTCCCCCAATGATTTTAGAAATTCTGATGGAATTTTATCTATCCCTTCTGCCTTATTTGACCGTAAGTCCTCCAAAGCTCTTTTAAATTCCGATTCTAATACTGGATCCCCTATATCTTCTAAATCGACTCCTGTTTCTTCTTCTATCACATCAGACAAATCTTCACCCTCATAGAGGCTTTCAATGTATTCTTTCCACCTACCTGCTCTCTCCTCTGCATTTAACAGTGGAATTCCCGTTGCACTCTTAATGTTACCACCGTTGCTTTTAATGTCACCAAATGTTGTTTTGACTTTCCTGTATGCTGAGTCTGTCCGTCCGACAATCATATCTTTTTCGATGTCTTCACATTTTTCCTGCAGCCATTTCGTCTTAGATCCCTTGCACTTCCTATTTATTTCATTCCTCAGCGACTTGTATTTCTGTATTCCTGATTTTCCCGGAACATGTTTGTACTTCCTCCTTTCATTAATCAACTGAAGTACTTCTTCTGTTACCCATGGTTTCTTCGCAGCTACCTTCTTTGTACCTATGTTTTCCTTCCCAACTTCTGTGATGGTCCTTTTTAGAGATGTCCATTCCTCTTCAACTGTACTGCCTCCTGCGCTATTCCTTATTGCTGTATCTATAGCGTTAGAGAACTTCAAACGTATCTCGTCATTCCTTAGTACTTTCGTATCCCACTTCTCTGCGTATTGATTCTTCCTGACTAATGTCTTGAACTTCAGCCTACTCTCCATCACTACTATATTGTGATCTGAGTCTATATCTGCTCCTGGGTACGCCTTACAATCCAGTATCCGATTTTGGAATCTCTGTCAGACCATGATGTAATCTAATTGAAATCTTCCCGTATCTCCCGGCCTTTTCCAAGTATACCTCCTCCTCTTGTGATTCTTGAACAGGGTATTCGCTATTACCAGATGAAACTTGTACAGAACACAATTAGTCTTTCTCCTCTTTCATTCCTCGCCCCAAGCCCATAGTTTCCTGTAACCTTTTCTTCTACTCCTTCCCCTACAACTGCATTCCAGTCGCCCATGACTATTAGATTTTCGTCCCCCTTTACATACTGCATTACCCTTTCAATATCCTCAGACACTGTCTCTATCGGTTCATCTTCACACTTCCAATGTGCGTTTACCGCGATGTTGCCAAACGCGGATGCGACCATCATGATGCTGTAAACAGAACCTGGATTCATCCGAAAAAATGACGTTTTGCCATTCGTGCACCCAGGTTCGTCGTTGAGTACACCATCGCAGGCGCTCCTGTCTGCGATGCAGCGTCAAGGGTAACCGCAGCCATGGCCTCCGAGCTGATAGTCCATGGTGCTGCAAACATCGTCAAACTGTTCGTGCAGATGGTTGTTGTCTTGCAAACGTCCCCATCTGTTGGCTCAGGGATCGAGACGTGGCTGCACGATCCGTTACAGCCATGCGGATAAGATGCCTGTCATCTCGACTGCTAGTGATACGAGGCCGTTGGGATCCGGCACGGTGTTACATATTACCCTCCTGAACCCACCGGGTCCATATTCTGCTAACAGTCATTGGACCTCGACCAACGCGAGCAGCTATGTCGCGATACGATAAATCGCACTCGCGATAGGCTATGATCCGACCTTACACGGGGCCGGCTGAAGTGGCCGAGCGGTTCTAGGCGCTACAGTCTGGAGCCGCGCGACCGCTACGGTCGCAGGTTCGAATTCTGCCTCGGGTATGGATATGTGTAATGTCCTTAGGTTAGTTAGGTTTAAGTAGTTTTAAGTTCTAGGCGACGGATGCCCTCAGAAGTCCCATAGTTGTCAGAGACATTTGAACCTTACACGAGGCATCACAACAACGTTTCACCAGGCAACGCCGGTCAACTGCTGTTTGTGTATGAGAAATCGGTTGGAAACTTTCCTCATGTCAGGACGTTGTAGGTATCGCCACCGGCGCCAACCTTGTGTGAATGCTCTGAAAAGATAATCATTTGCATATCACAGCATCTTCTTCCTGTCGGTTCAACATAACATTACGTCGATAGGAGTCGGTAGCACTCGAAAATGACACAGCGCCGAAATCAGTTTGATGCAAATGACATTGTCTGGAACTGTTTTTTAATATATTTGGCGCTGTGGCCCTCGATATGAAGAAACTTGCAACGTGTCGTAGCAAGAATCGTCCTGGTATACTGGACGAACTCGAGAGGGTCGTCATCGACGAGTGGACCAGATGCGAGGAGACAACCTCGACGACCACCTACACACAGAACGAAAGTATGTTAAATGCAGAAGACGGAACATCACAGTACTGAATGTTATCCAGGAACAGATTTTGGTTTTACTTGTGTGCAAATATACATATACTTTTGCGAGGTTCGAGTCCTCCCTTAGGTATGGGTGTGTGTGTTTGTCCTTAGGATAATTTAGGTTAAGTAGTGTGTAAGCTTAGGGACTGATGACCTTAGCAGTTAAGTCCCATAAGATTTCACGCACATTTGAACATTTTTGAACCTTTCCGAGTGGACGTCATTTATTCTGATTATGTACTTCCCCTTCACTTTGCAGCAGATTTATTTTGTTGTTCCGCGCTTGTTCGTACATTACCTACTGCCATTCAATTAACCTGCAGGCTTTTCCAGACATATACATGGCGCAAAACTTTTTGCCCAGATTAATTCATACACGATACACCCTGCATACTTAAAGAAAAGAAACGGAGCAGATGCAGGACCCAGCAGTACAACGGGCATAAGTTCCGCCCTGTGGAGGAGGACAGGTGTCTGCGGTCGCAGTGCTCGCGGGCGAAGTGGTTCGGAGAGCCGGCTTCCCTGAGGGCCTAGGCGTGGTGGCGCGGCTGGTATCCGCTCGCGGATCGGTTGGCGCGGCCCGCACGCAACGTCCGACTGCCCGCCAAACGTTTACCCGCCGAAGGTCGATATTCGCCAATCATGACCCACTTCGACAGCTGACCCTGGGTGGAGATCGCTTCGCGGTTACCTTTGTACGTCCGCCGTGACAGCCGACCGCACGTCTTCAACACTGTGCTGCATTTGTTCAGCAGGATTTAGGACGGGCAGTCAGAAAGTTTTAATCATCACACCGAAAAAAACGTAGTTACGGAACTAATTTTTTGTTTGTTTACACTTACGTGCGTGTAGTGATGGAACATACTGAAATCATCTCACCACACCGCTGTAGCAGCCAAAGCAAAACTAGTCAGCCCAGTGATAAAGGTGGAGAGCTGCTCCGTTGTTAATGTTTGTAAATAAGAAAAAAACTCTTAATAACAGTTTAAATTATCAAAACAATTATAACAACTAAAATGTCAAGAACGATGAGGTGTTTCCAAAAGCCACATACACTGAAGCGTCAAACAAAACTGGTATGGCATGCATATTCAGGTAGAGAGATATGTAAACCGGAAGAATACGATGCTGCCATCGGAAACGCCTGTATAAGACAACAAGTGTCTGGCGCAATTGTTACATCGGTTACTGCTGCTACAATGGCCAGTTCAAAAATGGCTCTGAGCACTATGGGACTTAACATCTATGGTCATCAGTCCCCTAGAACTTAGAACTACTTAAACCTAACTAACCTAAGGACCTCACACAACACCCAGTCATCACGAGGCAGAGAAAATCCCTGACCCCGCCGGGAATCGAACCCGGGAACCCGGGCGCGGGAAGCGAGAACGCTACCGCACGACCACGAGCTGCGGACACAATGGCCAGTTATCAGCATTTAAATGAATTTGAACGTGGTGTTATAGTCGCCACACGAGAGATGACAGAGCATCTCCGCGGCAGCGATAAAGTGGGGATTTTACAGTACGACTATTCCACCAGTGTACCGTGAAAATCAGGAATCCGGTAAAACATCAAATCACCGACATCGCTGAGGCTAGAAAAACATCCTGCAAGAATGGGACCAACGACGACTGGAGAGAATCGTTCAACATCACAGAAGCGCAAACCTTTCTCAAATTGCTGCAGATTTCAAAGCTTGGCCATCGACAAGTGTCAGCGTGCGAACCATTCAGCGAAACATCATCGGTACGGGCTTTCGGGGCCGAAGGCCCACTCGTGTACCCTCGATGACTGCACGACACGAAGCTTTACGCCTCGCCCGGGCCCTTCAACACCGACATTGGACTGTTGATGGCTGGAAGCTTGTTGCCTGGTCGGACGAGTCTCGTTTCTAATTGCATCGAGCGGATGGACGTGTACGGGTAAGGAGACAACCTCATGAATCCTTGGATCCTGCGTGTCAGCAGGGGACTGTTCAAGCTGGTGGAGGCTCTGTAATGGTGTGGGGCGTGTGCTATTGGAGTGATCTCTGACCCCTGATATGTATAGATACGGCTCTGACTGGTGACACGTACGTAAGAATCTTGTCTGGCCACCTGCATCCATTCATGTCCATTGTCCATTCCGACGGACTTGGGCAATTCCAGCAGAACTACGTGACACACCACACGTCCAGAATTGCTACAGAGTGGCTCTAGGAATACTCTTCTGAGTTTAAACACTTTCGCTGTCCACCAAACTCCCCAGACACGAACATTATTGAGCATACCTGGGATGCTTTGCAACGTGTGTTCAGAAGAGATCTCCATCCCTCTGCTCTTACGAATTTATGGACAGACCTGCAGGATTCATGGTGTCAATTCCCTCCAGCATTACTTCAGACATTAGTCGAGTCCATGCCACGTCGTGTTGCGGCATTTCTGCGTGCTCGCGAGGGGTGCTACACGATGTTTGGTAGGTGTACCAGTTTCTTTGTCTCTTCATTCGGGCTGTAAGAAGATTCTTAACTCTCTATGTGGATAACTTCCCGAAAGCTGGGATTCCTTAATTGTCCACCTACGTTATGAAAATATAGCCATTGTAGACCTGAAGGAGCGTCTATACTGACGTGAAACCATTAGTATCGAATAAAATATAGCATTTGGCTTTCCCGAACACCTCATCATTCTTGACTTTTTAGTTGTTATAATTTTTATGATAATTTAAAATGTTATTGCGTGTTGAGTGTTTCTTATTGTTTAGACCGTCCCTGAGCTACGGTTGCCCTCCCCAGAAAGTTGTTTAAGGTCTGACTTTTCTAACTGCGAGTTACGATACTGTGGCGCGGGGATTATGTTGTATACGAACATAAGGATACACATCTACAAACAAACGAAATATTAATTAGTAACATCATTTTTTAAGGTGATAATTAGAACTTAGTAACCTTCTTGCACCTTACAGGGTTATACGAAAGAAAAAGATAACCCAGGTCAACATCCCTTTAATGGATCTCGGTTTCTAACTTTTCTGTAATTAGCTGAGGTCGTCTTTTGTTATTCTTGTTGTGTTATAAAATTTGTATACGTTTGTTGAACTGTCTGTGCGACTGAGTGCTATGTTTTTTCTGTCGTAATTTAGAGTCTTTTAACGAGGTTTATATCGATTTCTACTTTATTGGTATACACAAGACGAAGTAGGAAATTCGGTAGCTGTCTCTAGAGCTCCCTCGCCTAGTCATAACTGCCATCATATTTCATGGCAAAACATCATCAGCTAATCACTACAGTGGAAAAAACCGCAACTTGTTGATGGAGACAGGACGGTGTTAAAATGTGTTGTTGGCTCTAAGAAAACCAGAGTCACGAAAAGTGTTAATATGCATCTTACAGAAAACGGTGTCAACAAAATCAGCGTGGCCAAACTACATACGTCTACGTATTGATAGCATGGGGATGGCCAGAGGGTGAATTTGACTAAATCTGTGAGACTTATACACATTTATCTAGAGCTTAAAACCAAATAATTGAAAAGTGACGTCAGTTAATAAATCACGAATGCTAGAGCTACTAGCTGCGAAATCGTATGTGAAACTGTTGGTTTACAAAACATGCCCACCGACTAATGAAAAACATCCATCTATCCAACGAGTCTACATCTACGCTTCCCGTAGAAGGTATTCATTTGCGGAAACCCTGAAGGGAAGTATAGGATCCAAACAGTCTGCTTTCTGCTGTGGAGCCAGGTGTGCTTTCTGTAATGGTTTGGGTTATCACATCGTGGTTTTCAGTGGGTGCAGTTATCAAAATGAGAGAAAATATTGCTGGTAAGCTACATGAATTCGTTTTAAGTGACTACGTCCATTTGGTGACGCAGGCATTGTTCCCAGCAATGGAATTATCTTCGAAGATGAAACGTTCTCATTCAATAAGTTTCATACGTCTGGCACAAGTCCGACGCGTATGAGGATGAAACAAACCGTAATTTCAATCTGTCACAGGAGATCGTGGTCCTTATTTGCCGGCCGCTGTGGCCGAGCGGTTCCTGGCGCTTCAACCCGGAACCGCGCTGCTGCTACTGTCGCAGGTTCGAATCCTGCCTCGGGCATGGATATGTGTGATGTCCTTAGGTTAGTTAGGTTTAAGTAGTTCTAAGTCTAGGGGACTGATGACCTCAGATGTTAAGACCCATAGTGGTTAGAGCCATTTGGTCCTTATTTGTGAAACAATTTAAAGTCCTTTACCGTTATTCAGCATATCCCAATGAATGGAAAGATTTTCTTTATGGGGAACAGTATAGAATTCCACTGCTACCTTGCACGATTGCTACACATCGAGCTACCGAAAAGCTCTTCCTTTTTTCGGTGTTAAAAACAGGCAAGTTGAGCGGGTGATAATGAATGAGATTAGCAGAGAGTGAATGCGATTTCATCTCAGTCTTTTATTTCTATTATCGCATTTTCTACGGTTTAACCACATTCGCTTCTATTGACCTCCGTATGGGAGCTAATCACGTCGGCGCTGAGTTTCGCTAACCCACAAACTTACACACACAAGAGATGCAAGTGTTTACATTATTGCATTATTTGGACGCAATATCATACTGCCCTATTTTAGGGTCCGTACTTCAATCGGTAAAATGAAACCTCGGCAACTGTCAGAACGCGGTCCAGGTCCTGACCGCGGAAGATGAATCGCCAAAAAGTTTTGAGAGTATGAATTACACAAGTAAATTATTTAAAATATTTCTCTGTAGCTAACAATACGATTGAACGCCACCTTTATCATTTTTGTAGTATTTTACAAGTAATTGCATGACTGAATTCGAGTTCTTAATGGTTAGTAAGTTGGTTAAATACGTAGCTGCTGTGCCTTGTAGCACAGGAGAGTGCGCTGGGTGGAAAGGAACAAGCTTGCCGGCCAGAACAGCGTGTTATGTCGTTCCACATAAAAGCTCTCTAGCCTACGCCCAAAGACAACACGAGAATTTCATTTTATGAAATAAGAGATTTTATAAATCGACCTCTGACTCTCGCAACTTATGAAGCCTCTTTTAATCGGAGTAGGCACATTCATTGTAATACAATGTTTGTGCTCGTAACTAGAACGACAGTTGTTGCCACTTCAGGAAAATTTTATGCGAAAAGACAGTTTTATATTTCGGGTGAGTGTACACGGCACCAGCAACTTGGGACATTGAAGCGACTTTTTTTGCGGTGCTTCGACATGAACCTTGACGCGGAGACAACTCCTTCGCGGTGCGTCAGTGCGCGCTTTGTGCCGGGTGGCGGTATTTTTGTAAAGAACGAATCTAAATAAAATGGGCTATTTTTACCGTCACTACATCAGTAGTTGTTGAAATTTCGTACGGAGCTGTTCCTAATTTGTTTTGTTACTGTCGAATCTTATACTTTTTTTTCCGCAGTTGTGGATCCTAGAAAGCATGAAGTTGATGGTGAAAATAGGAAATTTTTGGCCAAGTAGACTGAACAGTACTGTTTTAGGCTGCCTGGTATGCTTACAGATTTTCCATTTTACCTCATATGTAACAAAACTGTCGCTCTTGACAAATGTACCAATTTAAAGCGACACTAAGACACAACTGATCAGGAATAGCTACAAAATTTTCCTCTGGATAGTAAAGCTCGTCAGAAAATCTACAGACACATCTACCTGCCTACAAAAAAAAAAAAAGAAGAGCACGTCGTTACTAAATCGCTCTATGAGCGCGCAATAAAAACCTGATGAAGCAGCGTTGCGTCTATTGGACGTTTAAAAAACAACTGAACCATTTTCAGATTCTGAGGTAGTTGAAGTGGCCGCGGCGCTTTTTGAAGAGAAAAATAATGACGTTGCTGCAGTTCAAAGCATTCCGTTGTCAGCAAGGAGCAGTACAAGAAGAACAGAAATTTTCGCTGCTGACAATAAAAATAAAGTAGTTTGCTCGAACGTCTGCAGGAGACACCCTGCTACGCTATAGCACTTGATGGATCATGTGATATTATTGATGAAAAAGAAATGTCTAATTTCGTCCGACTATAAGACCTTCGATGACTTCATGACGAAATCAAACGTTAGTTATGATAAAACGGTGTCTCTTTCAACTGACGGGACCCCTGAAATAAAAAGGACTAGTAAAGAGCGCCGAAGATAAGAAAGCTGAACTACTGTCTTATCAGTGCATAATTCAGCAGAAAGCCCTTTGTGGAAAATTTAGTCCCGCTCTGAAATAAGTAATGGACAGCTTGATCACGTTTATTAATTTGATGAGGTCTCGTTCTGTGCTTCAGCACAGACAGAGCAACGAGTTTGTTAGAGTGATTTGGCGCATCCCGACTTGCTGCAGCACGGCAGTGTTCGTTGACTACGTAAAGATCAAGTGACTGAACGTATTTTGCAAATAAAAGAATAAGTAACCTCCTTCTAAGACAACTTGGACAGACAAGAAGTAAGGAATATGGCTACGACGTCTTTCGCGACGTATTTCTTGAATAAAAGTCTCTCGGTGTACATGCCGCGTCAATTCAGGATAAAACTCCAAGCTTTCGACCACTACCTCCATGGTCGTCGTCAGGGCTAAAACTGACTGTCAGTTTTAGCCCTGACGACGGCCATGGAGGTACTGGTCGAAAGCTTTGAGTTTTATCCCGAATTGACGCGGCATGTACACCGAGAGACTTTTATTCCAGAAGTAAGGAAGCATCTGGAGTTACTAGAAAACGAACGCAATATGCTAGCTGTGGCGTTCCTCAAAGACATTCTGAAACATTTAAATGCGCTCAACACCGAGCTACAAGGAAACGGGTAATCAATATCTGATGTGATATAAAGTGTGTCTCTCTACCGACGAAAGCTGGACATCTTTGAAAAAGACATTGCAAGTCAAGTATTTAATCACTTTCCAGCAATTCTTCAATATAAAAATAGTTATGAAATAACACTTACTCCAAATGGAGATAAGAGAGTTGTAGGAAGACATTTCCTTGCAACGTATAAAACTACATCTGCAGAAGAATTCTGGAGTAAACATGTTCCAGAAAAATATTAAAATTGTGAAAAATTAGCCATTTACCTGGATGCTATGTGTGACTTCACATAGATTTGTGAAACTCCATTTTCAAAAATTAAGTTTATGAAGAACCGGTATCAGTTAAGATTAACAGCCGCCCACCATGAAAGACACTATTCGTATTGGCTGCATTCCGCGTGATCCTAACCCTAAAAAACCGTCTCTAGATCACAAGCGTAATTTCTCCCATAGATTTTTGAATACAATTATGCCTATGTATTATATTTCATATTATTTTGTGAGATAAAATAATAAAAACTACTAAGGAATATGAGTTTTTTTTTCTTTTTGACAGAGATATAAACTTTCATAAGTCTTCTGGACCCCACTAAAAATCACTTGCCGACCGTCTGGCACATTGGTGTCTATCTGTCTGCCTCTCTGTGTGTTGTGTCTAGCTCCTACAGTCTAGACACAATGAGGTAGCTAGGTGCACGCTAAACTAACGCAGACGGGCTTGAAGTTCTGGAACATGAGACTTATTAATGAATAAGAAGAAAAGTACGTAGATATAGGTTACTTAACTTTTATTCTCTTGTTGGAATACATCTCTCTTGAATATTCGTTAGCTATAAGCACTGATACAAATGGCGCCTTGCTAGGTAGTAGCTATGGACTAAGCTGAAGGCTATTCTATCTGTCTCTCGGCAAATGAGAGGAAGACTTGGTAGGTCTGGTCGCAAGCAATGTCGTCCGTACAACTGGGGCGAGGTCTAGTCCGTGTCTTCTGACCTGCCACGTGGTGGCGCTAGGATTGCGATTACACAGTGGCGACACGCGGGTCCGACATGTACTACAGGACCGCGGCCGATTTAAGTTACCACCTAGCAAGTGTGGTGTCTAGCGGTGACACCACATTGCTCCCCGCAAATCGGCGAACGGTCGTGAGATAAGGCTTCCGCCCGCCGTGGGGAGGACCCCATGTTGACGTATGCGATGAGGTGGGGAGCCTAACAACAGGCGAGGCTGTGCCACCCGCACCCGGCCATTCGGTCCGAGGGGAGCTAGGAAACGCCTGCAAACCTAGTCCAGGGTGCACGTCAACATGAGGTGTACGCGCACGTAATGATACAAGAGGGGCCGAAGAGTCGACCTCCATTGCGTCGGGGAAGCCGACGCGCGACGACGACATCTGATCCGGAGCGGGCAAGAGGTCCATGGCGGAGGACGGCTGGGCACGGGAAGCGAGCGGCGGCGCGTGACCCAGGGAGGCGCCAGGCGGCTGCAGCTGCGGCGGCGGCGCGACGCCATGAGGCAAAATGGAAGGCAGCGTCGGTAACACCTGGGGATGAGGCGAGCCAGTAGATGGGTCCCCAAGGCGCTGACCTGACGGCTCCGTCGCTGAAAGCAGACGGGGAGCGGCAGAACCCAGGCGACGACAGAGGCGCAGCTGATTGAGATGCCGACGCACCTCACCAGAGGCCCCCCAAACCAAATACATCGCGCGGCCGAGGCAGCGAAGAATGCGCCCTGCGAGCCAACGCTGTGAACCGCGATAGTTGCGATAATAGACAACGTCGCCAGGAGCAAAAGCAGGAGTCTGCCGCTGCACAGGAACCTGATGTGGCGGATGCAGCAAAGACATCAGGGTGCGATGAGATCGACCATGTAGCAATTCAGCCGGCGAGCGACCATCGCGGGGCTGAGAGCGATACGAAGACAAAAAGAGCAACAATGCGTCCTCCCGAGAATGCGACTCTTTCAATTTCAACATCTGTGACTTGAAAGTCCGGACCAATCGTTCCGCGGCACCGTTGGACTGAGGCGAAAACGGCGCGGATGTCAGATGGTGAATACCATTGGCCTTGCAGAATGATTGGAATTTTGCGGACATGAATTGTGGGCCATTGTCGGAAACAATAGTCTGCGGAAGACCCTCAATGCAAAAGATAGCAGACAAGGCTTGGATTGTGGCAGAAGACGTCGTGGAAGACATCCGGACAACAAAAGGAAAATTACTGAAAGCATCGACCACAACCAACCATCGAGCATTCCAGAATGGACCAGCAAAATCGATGTGCAAGCGTTGCCAAGGGGAAGTGGCTTTCGGCCATGCAAAGAATTTCCGCGGCGGTGCGGATTGTTGTTCGGCACACGCCACGCAAGAGGAGCACATATTCGTAATCGCAGCATCGATTCCGAACCAAGTACAGTGCTGACGAGCAAGTTGTTTCGTACGCACTATACCCCAATGTCCTTGGTGAAGAAGCTTTAAGACAGAGGACTGCAACGAACGTGGGACCACGACTCTGGACTGATCATTATCGGAACGCAACAACAAAACACCACGTCGGACAAAAAGTCTCTCCTTGTGAGCAAAAAAACGGCGAACCAACGGATCCGCGATCCGTGACTTTGACAAGGGCCATTGCGTAGCAACAAAACGCAAAACAGTAGCAAGGACAGGGTCAGCAGCTGTGGCTGTAGCTACACGACGAAAATCAATCGGAAACGATTCGACCACGTCATCGGTTTCCGAATCAATGAACATGCAAGCAAGTTCGGAAGAATCGAATGCTTTATCCTCAGCAACAGGCAAACGGGACAACGCATCAGCGTTTCCGTGCTTAGCAGTGGACCGATACAAGATATCGTAGCGGTACTGCGAGAGAAAAAGTGACCAGCGAATGAATTTCTGCGCTGTACGTGGAGGTACAGGCTTGTTCGGATGAAAAAGCGATGTCAAAGGTTTGTGGTCCGTGATGATTGTAAAGTGACGACCATACAAGAAGTCATGGAACTTGGTAACACCAAACACGAGAGCTAAAGCTTCTTTCTCTATTTGTGAATAATTTCTTTGCGCAGATGAGAGCAATTTTGACGCAAAGGCAATAGGGCGATCATGCGAGCCATCTTTGTGCGCAAGCACAGCACCGATCCCGAATTCCGATGCATCTACCATCAACAAAAGGGGTTTTCGGGGATCGAATGGCGTAAGGCAAGTATTTGAAAGTAACGCCGATTTCAACTGGCGAAAGGCGCGTTCGCATTCCGTCGTCCAGACGAACGGAACACCTTTATGGCGTAAGCGATGAAGCGGAGCTGAAATGGAAGAAGCATTGCGCACAAACCTGTTTGGAATTAATGCTAAAATAAAGCAGGTGTGGATGCACACCCGAATGGCAGTCTTTTGAAGCGATGCAATCCAAAATGCGCGTTTACCACCAAGACGCGCTGAGATTCTTCGTCCACAGGTATCTGCAAGTACGCATCTGCTAGGTCCAATTTTGAAAAATATTTTCCCGGGCACAGTTTGTCAAAAAGATCTTCCGGGCGGGGCAAAGGAAAAGTAGCAGTCACTAGTTGTGGATTCACAGTGGCCTTGAAGTCCACACAAAGTCTCAGTTTTCCGGAAGGTTTTGGCAAAATCACTAAGGGTGAGGCCCAGAGAGAAGCCTGCACACGTTCAATTACACCTTGAGATTCTAAATCGTGTAATGTTCTGGCGACCTCATCACGCAATGCGTGGGGAACATTGCGTGCTCTGAAAAATTTCGGTTGCGCGTTGTCGTGCAGTTCCAAATGTGCTGCATAGTTCTTAGTGCAACCAAGGCCCGGTGCAAAAATGTCTGCAAATTCTCCACAAAGACTAGAAACACTGGCGGAAGGCACAGTCTGATTCACTGATAGGACCTGATTTACTATAGACAAATTAAACAATTGAAACAAATCTAAACCAAACAAGTTCACAGCACTAGAAGAACGAAGAACGTAAAATGACACAAGTTTCGTTTGTCCCTTGTACGTTGCAATAAGGCTGCACTGTCCTAACACAGGGATCGGCTGTCCTGAGTAACTATGTAACTTAACATTGGCGGCACGCAATGGCGGTTTGCCCAGTTGTTTGTACGTGTCGTGATTGAGCAATGAAACTGCAGCTCCGGTATCGAGCTGGAATGGTATCACGTTGCCTTCAAAGTCTAAGTCCACAAAAAGTTTATTGTCCTGCTGACGACAAGAGCGACTGTCACGTGCAAGTTGAACTGATACAGGTACAGAAGCACTTGCGACATTACGGGATGTCCGGCGACGTCGACGCACACTTTTGGTGGGACGAACACAGTCACCGTTAGCTAAAGTGTCACTGGACGGGTGGGAATGAACTACATGAATGTCCATGGGCGAAGGTCCACGAGCCTGATTGTCCTAGGTTCGATTCCGGCGCGAAGCAAAGGGCCTGGAATTATTTTGATTGTCTGATCTAAGCTTTTTCCGGCAAACACTTTGAACATGTCCTTTCTTTTGACAGTAAAAGCAAATAGCTTGGCGTGACGGGCAATTTTCACGCGAATGTCTAGTTGCACACCGCGGGCATGATTTCACTGCAGTTGCTTGCTTACGCGGCGCACGTGTTTGCAAGGTAGGCTGCAGCTGCTGTGCGGACGGGCGCGAGGGCCGTTTAGCGTCCCGTGCAGCGGGCCCGGCGGGCCGATTAATGTGACACACTGCTGGCGAAGTTTCAAATGAGTCCTGAGCAAAGTCAAGTGTGTCTTGCCTATCCAATATGTCTATCACTTGTTGAAGGGAGGGATTTACGAGTTTCAAAATCTGTTCCCGTATGCGAACATCAGAAACGTTCTGTGCTATTGCATCACGCACCATAGTATCTGAATAAGGGAGGCCACAGTCACATTCAAAGGCACACTCCCTAGTAAGTCCTTGCAAAGTTGCTACCCACTCCCTATTAGTCTGACCGGCCGTACGTTTTGTACGAAAGAACGTATACCGTCGTGCAACTACATTTACTGTTTCTTTGAAATAGGCATCTAAAGCAGACAAAATTTCTTCGTAGGACAGAGTTGCTACGTCGCGTCGGGGAAACAATTTCACTATCACACGGTAGGTAGACACACCGACACAAGAAAGCAAAAACGGCTGCCGCTCGTTACCTTGAATTCTGTATGCTGCTAGGTGAAAGTCGAACTGGCGAGACCACTCTTGCCAGGTCTCTTCGGCCGCCACGTATGGCCGAAAGGGAGGTGCAACAGCGTTTTGTAGCAGCGGTAGCGAAGAAGCGGCGGCTGCCGCATCGTTTTGTAGCGCACGTTGACCCTGGACGAGCTGTCCAAGGGCTTCCAATAACGCCTGCGTCTGCTGATTCTGCAAGCGAAAAAATTCGGACAGTACATCTGGAGATTGTGGCGAAGCCATGACACAAACGAATTAATACAAACTCTTTCACTCGTCGCCAAATAATGTTGTGTCTAGCTCCTACAGTCTAGACACAATGAGGTAGCTAGGTGCACGCTAAACTAACGCAGACGGGCTTGAAGTTCTGGAACATGAGACTTATTAATGAATAAGAAGAAAAGTACGTAGATATAGGTTACTTAACTTTTATTCTCTTGTTGGAATACATCTCTCTTGAATATTCGTTAGCTATAAGCACTGATACAAATGGCGCCTTGCTAGGTAGTAGCTATGGACTAAGCTGAAGGCTATTCTATCTGTCTCTCGGCAAATGAGAGGAAGACTTGGTAGGTCTGGTCGCAAGCAATGTCGTCCGTACAACTGGGGCGAGGTCTAGTCCGTGTCTTCTGACCTGCCACGTGGTGGCGCTAGGATTGCGATTACACAGTGGCGACACGCGGGTCCGACATGTACTACAGGACCGCGGCCGATTTAAGTTACCACCTAGCAAGTGTGGTGTCTAGCGGTGACACCACACTGTGTGTCTGTTTGCCCGTCTGTTAAGACACTTCTTCTCAGGAACATGTAAATGTAATTTTTGAGAACATTACTCGTGGATAAGAGCGATCTGGCTAAACGTACTTTAAAAAGACACAAACAGTCTCGACCGTAAAAACTTCTACATTGGTGGTAATCGCTTTCGTTCAGGTTTTGACCATCCTCAGATCATGATGGTAAGTGGTGGCGGTGAATGAAGCGACTACTCATTTTCGTGGAGTTAAATCACTCGATCCTTTCACTGTCACCAACTACGACACGGTGTGAAGGTTTGAGCATGGTTAAAAACACTCCGATAACGGTGACATCAAAAGAAATGTTTTTGCAGTCGAAAGTGTGTGTGTCCATTTTTAAAATACACGCAGATGTATCGACTTGAAATTTACGTCAAATATTAATGTCTATGATCTCTTGGCAGTGTAAAAAATTTAAGCTTGAAAATCAATTAAATCGAAAGATACGGCCAGTTATGTCATATTTTGATACTCACGGACACATTCAACAAAACCCATTGACTCACAATCAAGAAATTTGGCGATAAGCAAGGATTCACAATACAATTAAAGGAAAACAATACTAAAATTGTTAATTTGTAATTATATCAGAAAAAATATTAATGTATGTTGTCCGTCTGTCTGCTGTTAAGACTCCTTTTTCTTAGGAGCAGGTTGAAGTATCAAATTTAAATTTATGCAATGGAGATACTATAGAAGACAGTGTTGCCAAAGAAGAGCTAATAAACACAGCCTTCCGAAATGCCTTCACAAAAGAAGACGAAGTAGATATTTCAGAATACGAATCGAGGACAGCTGCCAACATGAGTAAGGTAGAATTAAATATCCTCGGAGCAGTAAAGCAACTTAAATCAATAAAAGCAAGTCTTCTGGTCCAGACTGTATACCAATTAGGTTCCTGTCGGAGAGTGCTGATGCATTAGTTCCATACTTAACAATCATATACAACCGTTCGCTCGACGAAAGATCCGTACCCAAAGACTGGAAAGTTGCACAGGTCACACCAATATTCAAGAAAGGTAGTAGGAGTAATCGCCTAATTTACAGGACCATATCGTTAACTTCGATATGCAGCAGGATTGTGGAACATACATTGTGTTCGAACATTATGAATTACCTCGAAGAAAACGATCTATTGACGCACAGTCAACATGGGTTTAGAAAACATCGTTCCTGTGAAACACAAGTAGCTCTTTATTCACATGAAGTGTTGAGTGCTATTGACTTTCAGATCGATTTCGTATTTCTGGATTTCCGGAAGGCTTTTGACACTGTACCACACAAGCCGCTCGTAGTGAAATTGCCTGCTTACGGAATATCGTCTCAGTCATGTGACTGGATTTGTGATTTCCTGTCAGAGAGGTCACAGTTCGTAGTAATTGACGGAAAGTCATCGAGTAAAACAGAAGTGATTTCTGGCGTTCCCCAAGGTAATGTTATAGGCCCTTTGCCGTTCCTTATCTATATAAATGATTTGGGAGACAATCTGAGCAGCCGTCTTCGTTTGTTTGCAGATGACGCTGTCGTTTATCGACTAATAAAGTCATCAGAAGATCAAAATAAATTGAAAAACAATTTAGAAAAGATATCTGAATGGTTCGAAAAGTGGCAGTTGACCCTAAATAACGAAAAGTGTGAGGTCATCCACATGAGTGCTAAAAGGAACTCGTTAAACTTCGGTTACACGATAAATCAGTCTAATCTAAAAGCCGTAAATTCAACTAAATACCTAGGTATTACAGTTACGAACAACTTAAATTGGAAGGAACACATAGAAAATGTTGTGGGGAAGGTTAACCAAAGAATGCGTGTTATTGGCAGGACACTTAGAAAATGTAACAGACCTACTACGGAGACTGCCTACAATAAGCTTTGACCGTCCTCTTTTAGATTACAGCTGCGCGGTGTGGGATCCTTAGCAGATAGGACTGACGGACTAGATCGAAAAAGTTCAAAGAAAGGCAGCACGTTTTGTATTATCGCAAAATATGGGAGAGTGTGTCACAGAAACGATACAGGATTTGGGATGGACATCATTAAAAGAAAGGCGTTTTTCGTAGCGACAGAGTCTTCTCACGAAATTCCAATCACCAACTTTCTTCTCCGAATGCGAAAATATTTTGTTGACACCGACCTACATGGGGAGGAACGGTCACCACGATAAAATAAGGGAAATCAGATCTCTTACGGAAAGATATAGGTGTTCATTCTTTCCGCGCGCTGTACGAGATAGGAATAATAGAGAATTGTGAAGATGGTTCGATGAACCCTCCGCCAGGCACTTAAATGCGATTTGCAGAGTATCCATATAGATGTAGATGTAGATAGATGTGTGTCAAATACTAATGTCTATGATCCTCATGGCGGTGTAAATAATTTAAGCTTCAAGTCAATATTGTCAAAGATACGGCCATACAGTGACATACTTTGATACTAGCAAACTCACTCCAAAATCTATGGACGAACGGTGTATCTACATGTCGAGCTTCGTGGTGTGGTGGTAAAGCGTGTGTCTGCATATAGAGAGGTCGCGGGATCGAATATCGGTTGAAGCACAATCTTTTCAGTATTCGTTTTAATCGAACCTTCACCTTTCTACAATGTGAGGACTGCACTTTAAGCTATAGGTCCCCTTTCCCGAGTTGGGTAACTGGGATAGGTTAGGACATGCAAGTCTCCGAAGTGGCGGCCAATAGAAAGACATGTATCATGCCAATGAGCCGTATATAATGATTGTTATTATCTAGATACATAATTAAGCGTGTGAAGAACCTGAGAAAGCGAGTACGACACTCAACTGTCTGGTTATTTAGGAGACATATTAGTGTAAATAGTTTAGATTGAGTCACTCTGAACTCGTGTGATGTGGCAGATCTGATCAGGGATGAGATGGTTGTGAGAGTAGGGGGCTACCGAAGCCAGTAGAATTCCTTTACTGAAAGTGAAGTGATGGTAGCGTGGGCTCTCTTTATGTGCCCTATTACTGGTACACACCGTTTGTTGACCAAGTGTTATCTTATCAGTTACTTCAGAGTTGTTATTCTCCTTGGCACTACTTCAAGTGTTGTAGATTTTGCTGATTTCACGGAGCATAACATTAACTTTCTAACGTCAAGTGATTGTGGTTTCTTGGCAGATTAAAACCGTATGTCAGACCGGGACTCAAGCCTAAGACCTTTGCCTTTCACGGACAAGTGCCCGTGTTCGAGTTCCTGTCCGGCACACAGTTTTAATCAGGCAGCAAATTTCATATCAGCGCCCAAAGAGATGTAGAGTGAAAATTCATTTGGAATCAAATGTTTGTGAAAAATTATTACAGTCGACTAGACGTAGCGTAATGGCTTTCACTTATAAGCCATGCAAAAGCTGAATCAGTAGAAAATTGCTTGATCATTACGGAGAAAGACAAATCAGGTGAATGAACTATTCTCTGGTTTCCAGCTGTGTCATGTAGTTAACATGCCACGAGCTTGCGACCAAGCATTCCTTGGACACTATCAAGCGGAATAAGTGGTGATGGCTGCTTGTACGCCCTTATCCTGCAGGCTATGACGTCACTGCCGCTCACGTCGTCGTCGTCGTCGTCGTCGTCGTCTTCGTCGTCGTCGTCGTCGTATGCGATGGCTTCTTTAGTTACACTGTGCCAGAAGCTGTTAGTAAGAGCCTTGACAGGCTTCTGGGACTATTGAAATAAAAATCACCGATGGCGCTCTTACAGAGACGGTGGCCTGCAGCACAGCGCGGATGGGATCCAACGATCGCGAAGTTGAAGCGGGCACAGCAAACACGAGCGTATGGCCACAAACAGAATGTCCCCGGAGGAATGGTCAGTATTCAGCTATGACAGGAACTATCATACGAAGAAAAAAGTGTCGTACAGATGGGCTCTAAAACGCATACCTTAAGGGCTATGAGCACTTCTTCATCTCCTATACTGTGAAACAGATCTCTGTTACTGTAAACTCTTTGTTTTACATCCGGCGCTTCAGTCCGGAACCGCGCTGCTGCTACGGTCGCGGGTTCGAATCCTGCCTTGGGCATGGATGTGTGTGATCTCCTTAGGTTAGTTAGGTTTACGCAGTTCTGTCTAGGGGACTGATGACCTCAGATGTTACGTCCCATAGTGCTTAGAGCCGTTTCAACCATTTGTTTTACATATTTCGGGAGGAAGTAGTGTGGACCAAAACAAGAAAAAAGTCTCGTTGCAACCCTTGTTCACAGTACGAGCAGCCCTTAGCGGCTCGCCATCTCACAACTGTTCATGACATCGCCTTTCCGGCTCAGATCTTTTTTAATATGTGACTTGTAAGTACTGCATCTTTTCCAGTCAGTACAAACTTTAATTTTATTAATGTACTATATACCTAATATGTTTTAGAACAGTTAGTCTAATTCTGAAGACGACGCTCATAGTAGCGTCGAAACCAGGTCAATTATGACTTAATGTTTGTTACCGAGGACTTATTTGTTCCAATACAATTCTGACACGGTCACTGAACCTTAGCAGCTATTTCAAAGTTTTACAAGAAAAAAATCAAGTAAACATGGGTTCTAAAACGCAATCTTAAAAATTGGAAGCATTTGTTCAGCAGAAGAGATCTGTTTCACAGTATCGAAGATGAAGTGCTCATACGTCCAAAGGTACCCATTTTAAGCCCATGTGCACTAGATCATTCCTGTCGTATCCCTGAAGATTGACCGTTTCTCCTGGGACACCCTCTATGGGTGCCACGAGCAAAAGTGAGGTTGTAAGGTGGCTATAATTTCGCACCTTACAAGCACTCATCCGCATACTTTGCCGTGAACTACAATCGCAGTTAGATATTATTTGATAGGTTGTACATTGAATATACACTACTGGCCATTAAAATTGATACACCACGAAGATGACGTGCTCCAGACGCGAAATTTAACCGACAGGAAGAAGGAGCTGTGATATGCAAATGATTAGCTTTTCAGAGCATTCACACAAGGTTGGCACCGGTGGCGACACCTACAACGTGCTGACACGAGGAAAGTTTCCAAACGATTTCTCATACACAAATAGCAGTTGACCGGCGTTTCCCGGTGAAACGTTGTTGTGATGCCTCGTGTATGGAGGAGAAATGTGTACCATCACGTTTCCGGCTTTGATAAAGGTCGGATTGTAGCCTATCGCGATTGCGGTTTATCGCATCGCGATATTGCTGCTCGCGTTGGTCGAGATCCAATGACTGTTAGCAGAATATGGAATCGGTGGGTTCAGGAGGGTAATACTGAACGCCGTGCTGGATCCCAACGGCCTCGTATCACTAGCAGTCGAGATGACAGGCATCTTATCCGCATGGCTGTAACGGATCGTGCAGCCACGTCTCGATCCCTGAGTCAACATATGGGGACGTTTGAAAGACAACAACCATCTACACGAACAGTTCGACGACGTTTGCAGCAGCATGGATTATCAGCCCGGAGACCATGGCTGCGGTTACCCTTGACGCTGCATCGCAGACAGGAGCGCCTGCGATGGTGTACTCAACGACGAACCTGGGTGCACGAATGGCAAAACGTCATTTTTTCGGATGAATCCAGGTTCTGTTTACAGCATCATGATGGTCGCATCCGTGTTTGGCGACATCGCGGTGAACGCACATTGGAAGCGTGTATTCGTCATCACCATACTGGCGTATCATCCGGCGTGATGTGCCATTGGTTACATGTCTCGGTCACCTCTTGTTCAAATTGACGGCACTTTGAACAGTGGACGTTACATTTCAGATGTATTACGACCCGTGACTCTACCCTTCATTCGATCCCTGCGAAACCCTACATTTCAGCAGGATAATGTGCGACAGCATGTTGCAGGTCCTGTACGGGCCTTTCTGGATACAGAAAATGTTCGACTGCTGCCCTGGCCAGCACATTCTCCAGATCTCTCCCCAACTGAAAACCTCTTGTCAATGGTGGCCGAGCAACTGGCTCGTCACAATACGCCAGTCACTACTCTTGATGAACTATGGTATCGTGTTGAAGCTGCATGGGCAGCTGTACCTGTACACGCCATCCAAGCTCTGTTTGACACAATGCCCAGGCGTATCAAGGACGTTATTACGGCCATAGGTGGTTGTTCTTGGTACGGATTTCTCAGGATCTATGCACCCAAATTTCGTGAAAATGTAATCACATGTCGGTTCTAACATAATATATTTGTCCAATGAATACCCGTTTATCATGTGCATTTTTTCTTGGTGTATCAATTTTAATGGCCTGTAGTGTATGAATATTTAAAGGAGACTGCCATTGTCACGTAAGCCTTGTAAATAATTGTCAACACTTATTGCATGAGAGGTGACGGAGTGTCAATATTATAAAAAGGGCATAATGAATGATTGCCTTTACTAGTAGAGGTTGGAACGCCAGTGGAGATGAAACGGCAGGTAGAACTCAAGCTCTGGGTGGAAGGCCCGCACAGGTGTTGGTCCTGCTTAAACACAGGAAGTAGATAGACGGACGTCATGGCACCTGAGCTCTGGAGCACAATAGGCTGACGGCCGGCAAGTATTGTAGTAATGTACAGGGTGTTTCAAAAATGACCGGTATATTTGAAACGGCAATAAAAACTAAACGAGCAGCGATAGAAATACACCGTTTGTTGCAATATGCTTGGGACAAAAGTACATTTTCAGGCAGACAAACTTTCGAAATTACAGTAGTTACAATTTTCAACAACAGATGGCGCTGCGGTCTGGGAAACTCTATAGTACGATATTTTCCACATATCCACCATGCGTAGCAATAATATGGCGTAGTCTCTGAATGAAATTACCCGAAACCTTTGACAACGTGTCTGGCGGAATGGCTTCACATGCAGATGAGATGTACTGCTTCAGCTGTTCAATTGTTTCTCGATTCTGGCGGTACACCTGGTCTTTCAAGTATCCCCACGGAAAGAAGTCACAGGGGTTCATGTCTGGCGAATAGGGAGGCCAATCCACGCCGCCTCCTGTATGTTTCGGATAGCCCAAAGCAATCACACGATCATCGAAATATTCATTCAGGAAATTAAAGACGTCGGCCGTGCGATGTGGCCGGGCACCATCTTGCATAAACCACGAGGTGTTCGCAGTGTCGTCTAAGGCAGTTTGTACCGCCACAAATTCACGAAGAATGTCCAGATAGCGTGATGCAGTAATCGTTTCGGATCTGAAAAATGGGCAGGCTTGGTTATTTCCAAGGCTTTTTACTCAGAAGCGTACCATTGTACGAGATTAGGTTTTTCCTCGCAAACTTACCGCGCTGGACGACGAAAGACTAAAATATGCTTGGTCGGCGTTCGGAAGTATCTGTAGGCAGTGAGAATATTCCGTGGTTTCGAGAATATGATTCGTTTTTGGAATTATGAGGGTGGAGAGCCGAGCCTTGCTGGGAAGCCAGCGGTGTAGAGACGAGGTCTTCCGTAGCGAGCGCTCCTGTGCGATGGTAGGCTCGGTATCAGCTTTGTTGGTACAGACGGACTTGCTGTCTTTGCTCTCAGGAGATTTTATAGTTAGAATAGTTAGGCACTGTTCTGTTGCGAACCTATACGATTCTGAACTTCACCTCCGGGTTGGAAGTCGTCGTTGAGTATGCAGCGTTTAGTAATTGAGAGCTCTTCCTCTGCCTATACTTACGTTGAGACGTTATCTGAACTCCGTCCTTGTGGCTGGGAGTTCGCGTTTCTCGTCTGTAGAACACAGAGAGTAGAGGACAGTATTAAGGTATATTAGTCAGAGGACCGCCTTCTGCCATCCTAGTGTTTGAAAGAGTTTATTTGTGGCTGGAGTTCTTCCATCATCGCAGACGAGTACGAGAACCATCACTTCGACGCTCCGGACGTACTACATACGGTGATATCGCAAATTCCTTCGGCTTATGAGGGCTATAAAAGCTAAGCAGCTGTGACCATGTTAGTTTATTTATACTGAGGTTCCACACCACCGTAGATCATCTTTGAAAGTAGTGTCTTCTAGTGTTTGGTATGTAGATGATGTCGGTCATTTCGTGTTATTGAAATTATATCGCGCAGTCATAATGAGGGGCAGAGCTGGGCAATTGATTAGTAATTTTACTTAGGAACTGTAAACTTTGTAATATAAAGTTCTTTTTTAATCTACAATAAATATATAAGCAGGAACAACGTTTATCATTTAGTAGAATTAGTTGGCTAAATCATCCATTTATGTTTAGGTTGTAATTTATATGTTAAATTCCATTAAGAGATCCTAGTATCTGCTTCAGGGGGTAGTCAGACAGGGCCAAATGTTCATTTTAGCGTTTATTATTTTCCGTTGCGCACATTCATTTTACACCCGCCTGGAGTAGCATCTTGGAACGTCAGAGCCGGCAACTAAGGTATACAGGCTGAATTACCTAAAACTTACACTGTATAAATTGCGGAAATGGAAAATGCTATTGACGTGCGGTTTCCACAGAGTAAATTGGTAGACAGGGGCTCGTATTGTTAGCCAGTCAACAGACTGTAATAGCACTTAGAAAGTATACATTTTGTGCAAACATCACTTTTTTAAGTGGAACAATGCCTATTGACATTGGCAGATTAAAAGTAGAGTAACTCAGAATGCCAGTCGTGTTTGTTTCAGGATTCTAGTGCGAGTCGTTTACGAAATATCATATTTTGAAAAGTTCCCCCACCGACATAATACTTGTGGTAGCACACACTAAAGAACAAAAGAAGGGCATACATAGTTATGTGGATTCTGACCATCACAGTTTGTGCTCAAAATGATCACCGGCAGCGGCAGTATTCGTTTCCAGTCTACATCTACATCTGCGTGATTACTCTACGATTCACAATAAAGTGCCTGGCACAGGTTTCAATGAACCACCTTCAAGCTGTCTCTCTGTCCTGATTTATTTTATCGTGATGATTATTTCTATCTATGTAAGTGGGTGCCAACAGAATGTTTTCGCAGTCGGAGGAGAAAATTGGTGATTAAAATTTCATAACAAGATCCCGTCGCAACGAAAAGCACCTTTGTTTTTATGATTGCCACTCCAATTCACGTATCATGTCTGTCGATGTCATCCGTCAGTCCCACATGATGCGGATCCCACACCGCACAGCAATACTCCAGAATAGGGCGGACAAGCGTGGTGTAAGCACTCTCTTTAGTAGACCTGTTGCATCTTCTAAGTGTTCTGCCAATGAATCGCAGTCTTTGTTTTGCTCTACCCACAACATTATGTGATCGTTCCAATTTAAGTTATTTGTAATCATAATCCGCAAGTATTTAGTTGAATTTACAGCCTTCAGATTTGTGTGATTTATCGCGTAATCGAAATTTAACGGATTTCTTTTAGCATTCATGTGAATAACTTCACACTTTTCTTTATTCAGGGTCAATGGTTCAAATGGCTCTAAGCACTATGATACTTAACATCGGAGGTCACAGTCCCCTAGACTTAGAACTACTTAAACCTAACTAACGCAAGAGAATCACACACATCCATGCCCTAGGCAGCATTCGAACCTGCGACCGTAGCAGCAGCGAGGTTCCGGACAGAAGCGCCTAGAACCGCTCGGCCACATCGGCCGGCTATTCAGGGTCAATTGCCACTTTTCGCACCATACATATAGCTTATCCATATCGTTTTGCAATTCGTTTTGGTCATCTGATGACTTTACAAGACGGTAAATGTCAGCAATCAAAGACGGCTACTCAAGATTGTCTCCTATGACGTTATTATAGATCAGGAATAATAGAGTGCCTATAACACTTCCTTGGAGAAAGCCGGACATTTCTTCTGTTTTACTCGATGATTTTCCGTCTATTACTAACAACTGGACCTTTCTGACAGGAAATCCCGAATCCAGTCGCACAACTGAGGCGATATTCCATACGCACGCAGTTTGGTTAGAAGACGCTGGTGAGGAACGGTGTCTAAAGCTTTCTGGAAAACTAAAAATATGAAATCAATTTGACATCCCCTGTCGATAACACTCATTACTTCATGAGCATAAAGAGCTAGTTGCGTTTCGCAAGAACGACATTTTCTGAAACCGTGCTGACTGTGTGTCAATAAATCGTTTTCTTCGAGGTACTTCATAATGTTCGAATACAGTATATGTTCTAAGTTACACCGAGGATATCTACTATGTTTCTCATCTTGGAAGTTGTTCTTGATTGGAATTCAGTTATATTCACCTCGACTTCTTTGGTGAAGGAGTTTCGTAAAACGGTGTTTAATAACTCTGCTTTAGTGGCACTGTCATCAGTGACTTCACCGTTGTTATCGCGCAGTGAAGGTATTGATTGCGTCTTGCCATGGTGTCCTTTATGTATGACAAGAATCTCTTTGGGTTTTCTGACAGATTTCGAGACAGAATATGCGCTATATTTCGAACTTCTGCAAAACTTTGTCCGTCTTGGGGATTTTGCGTTCTTTTAAAATTAGCACACTTTTTTCACTGCATCTGCAACTGCGATCCGACCCGTTTTGTGTGCTATGGAGGATCAGCACCATCACTTATTAATTTATGTGGTATGGACGAGTATCTCTCAATTGCTGTCGATACTATCTCTTTGAAATCATTCCACAATTTTACTACGCTCACGTGATCCGATCGGAAGGAGTGAAGACTGTCTCTTCAAACGGCTTTTTTAAATAGATCTACTTTGCGTTTCTTTTTGTAGGTTTAAGATGTTACGGTATTCAGCCTAGCAGCAACTGCATTGTGGTCGCTAATCCCTGTATTCTTCACGATGCTGACTATGGCGATGCTGACTATTCGTCCAGGATTATTTGTTGCTAAGAGGTCAAATATGCTTTCGCAACCATTTGCGCTTCGAGTGGGCTCATGAACTAATTGTTCAAAACAATTTTCTGAGAAAGCATTCAGTACAATTTCTGATGACGTTTTATGCCTGCCGCCGGCTTTAAACGTATAATTTTTCCAGCATATCGAGGGTAGACCGAAGTCACCACCGCCTATAATTGTATGAGTGAGGTATCTATTTGAAATGTGACTCAAGTCGGGGGTCTGTAAGACGATCCAATTAATAGTTTAGTCCGATTGCCAGGTATCTCCATACTATTTCGCAGGAACTATCTACTTCAATTTCACTTCAAGGCAAACTACTTCTGACAACAATAAATACTCCACCACCAATTGTACGAGGGCGGTTCAGAAAGTAACCTCCGATTGGTCACAGTGCGGGTTGTGGGGGGAGTAGCGACGCCATCTGTGCGTTCACGCACTCAACAGGTCAGTCGGCATCAAGCCGTGGTCGAGTGAACGTCGTACCTGCGCTAGTTTAGTTTTTGTGGCAGTTTGAAATGTGTGCTGCAATAGAAAACCCCGCCAAATGTGAAGTGCGTGCTGTCATAAGGTTTTTTACAGCCAAAGGATATTCTGCAGCAGCTATTCATCGTGAGCTTTGTGCCGTGTACGGACCAAGAGTTATGAGTGAAGGAGTTGTCCGTGAATGGGTACGTTTATTTAGAAGTGGACGAGAAAACGTTCATGATGAAGAGAGGAGTGGTAGACCATCATTGGTGACTGACGAACTCGTTCAGACAGTTGATGCAGAAGTTCGTGAAAATCGACGTTGCTCAATGTCGGAGTTGTCTACTGGTTTTCCACAGATTTCTAAGACTCTCTTGTACGAGATAGTGACAGCAAGATTGGCTCCAGGCACAAGCGGGTGATTTTTATGCAGAAGGAATTTCAAAGCTTGTGAAGAGATACGATAAGTGCCTCAATCGCTATGGAGACTATGTAGAAAAATAGTGCAAAGATGTAGTTGTAAGATGTATATATTAAAATATTTTTATTTAACTTGGTGTATTTTTTTAAATCAACCGGAGGTTACTTTCTGAACGGCCCTCGTATTTAATCTATCCTTTCTGAACACTGGTAGATCGTTTGAAAAAAATCTTGGCTGAACTTATTTCCGGCTTTACCAGCTTTCTGTATCTATAACTATTTGAGGTTCATTGCTTTCTATTAGGGCTTGGAGCTCTGGTTCTTCCCCAACACAGCTACGACAATTTACAGCTGCTATACTGATCGTTTCTACAACTACCTTACTGTGTTTTACCTGCCCGCTTTTAGACGGACGCCCTTTCTGTGGTTCCCTGAGACCCTCTAACCTAAAAAATCGCCCAGTCCCTTCCACACAGCCCCCGCTAACCGTGTAGCCGCCTCCTGTGTCTAGTGGACTAATGACTCATTAAGCGGAACCCGGAAACCCAACACCCGACGGCGCACATCAAGGAATCTGCAGGCTACACGGTCGCAGAATCGCCTGAGCCTCTGATTCAGCGGAGGTAATAATCATCGACGAGCCAACAGTGAGTTAGGGTCTGCTGTGGGCCGATCGCTTATGGAGTCTGCGTCTTTCCAAGTCGGCTTATTGTGCAGTATATTTGCTTATATTGTTTCGCTTAATATCTTTCTAGACTTTGAACGCTTAACCATTTTTCACTTTTTGTAGATAAGACCCAGATGTATGATGATGCGCTGTATACAATCGTGATAGCCTCATCAGCAAAGCAGTGGCACTGTGATGTGCTCGGGGAGGACAATGTAGTGAGTGAGTGAGTGAGTGAGTGAATGAAGAGGCTCCTGACTATGCACCGAGTACTGCCGTTCTCGACACAGGATGAGATGCCACGATCAGTAAGACAGGCTCACGTCGAGGACACAAAAAAGGCGTGTGTCGTAAGAATGGAATGCAAAAGGGAGTGAAATTTTGCAAATTTATAAGTAAGTGTGGAAGAATTGCAGGTCCTCCTGAATGGAATATGTGAACTGTGCACAGAATAAACCAAAGAAAGACGAATAGCAGGAAAGAGATTTGCGACAAAGCTGACATCAGAACTAAGGACCACGCAGTAAACGATATGACCTAATTCTTCTGCGTTGGAAGCAATATAATACATGACGGACGAGGCAAGAAGGAGGTAAAAGATATGTGTTGGCGAAGACAGTATTCCTGGTTCAAAAAATGGTTCAAATGGCTCTGAGCACTATGGGACTCAACTGCTGAGGTCATTAGTCCCCTAGAACTTAGAACTAGTTAAACCTAACTAACCTAAGGACATCACAAACATCCATGCCCGAGGCAAGATTCGAACCTGCGACCGTAGCGGTCTTGCGGTTCCAGACTGCAGCGCCTTTAACCGCACGGCCACTTCGGCCGGCGGTATTCCTGGTCAAAAGAAGTCTCCTAGTATGAAACATAAGCATTTATTTGAGGAAGAAATTTCTGAGAGTGTGCGTTTTAAGTGCCGTATTGCGTGGAAGTGAATAACTGTGGGAAAACCGGAGAAGAAGGAAATCGAGTCGTTTGAGATACGGTTGTGTAGGAGGATGTTGAAACTAGGTGGACTGTTAATATAAGAAACGAGAATTATCTCCACGTAAAAGGAAAACGAGAAAAAACTAACAATAAGAAGGGACACAATAAGACATGTCTTAAGACATCTGCGAATGAGCAGAAGGCGGCCATAGCGGTGTAAATGTTGTCTGAGATGAAGGGAGTGCCTTGGGAGAGAAATAGTGTTGACAAACATCACCCAGTAAGAAAAACGATAGGATAAATTTAAAAAAAAAACTTTGCGAAAGTATTCTCATGACACTAACTGTTGTTTGGTGAGGGTGATGAGCCGCGACCTCGCGCCCATTTAGTTAGTACTTTGTTAAACAAGCAAACTGTCGCAAATTTTTGGAATTATTAGTTTCACCAGTAGCGTTACGGCTGGGTATAAACAGATGCAGTGGAAACTTACAGATAAGCCGAGTGAAAAACAAAACAGAAAGAGAACGGTTCTGCTGCTAAGTAGTGGTCATGGGAGGGGTGTAGGACAACAGCTACATGAAAAATTATGTTCAGGGTTCCAGAGCACAAGTTTTAGGAACCAAGTGTTAGTCTTAGCCAGGTAAATTAGGACAAATTTGTAAGGATTTCAGAATAAAAGATGATCAGGTGTTGTTAGTTGTGGAACTGGAAACAGACTGGTTAAAAACGAAAAATACAGTATAAAGGGTGACCTGGACAAAATACATTGCTACGATATCATGTGCGTGAATAAAACGGCAAAGGGTCTCTCTAAGGCCTTTCCCCCCAATCCCCCCCCACCCCACTCCTCACCCCTACCTCCACTTCGGCAATACCTTCAGTGGCAGCCACGCACCTTTGTTGAGCACTTTAAAAATTTACCTGTCGAAAAGTTTGACACCAATTTATCTCGCTGCTGCACTGTCACATGAAGGGAGGCAAACCCCACCCAAATGTGTGGGGGTGGGGGAGGGGGGGCAAAGGTATTGCCTAAGCATCAGGCGTTAGAGCAGCCGCGAGACTAACTTGTTGTGGAACTTCGCGGCAGGTACATTTCTAAAGTGCTCACCAAAGGTGCGTGGGTGGCACAGAGGGTGTTGCCGAAGAGTGGGTGGGTGGGTTGGGGTCTTAAGACGGACCCTTTGCTGTTTTATTCACTTACATGATAATGCAGTAACGTAGCGCCTCACCCCCTCTCCCTGTGATCACGCCCAAGGAGGGCGCGAGACAAAAGTGCTAAAAAGGCATAAAACCTCTTTGCTGCTTCGCATCACGTTTAGATTCCGTCGAATGGTTTTCGAAGATTCCTAGTGGCCCCACACTGTATACCAGGCCAAAAACTGCGGTCACACTACGCTCCAAAGGGGTGCTGCCCACGATGCCCTTCGAGTAGGGTTGAACAACTCAGGGGGTGGCAAGAAAATGGTCCTGTCGCTCATAGCACTGCAAACTGTCGCTTTCGAAGGCGAGGTATATGGGAATCAACGCCTCAATGGCGACATTACAAAAAAAAAAAAAAAAAAAAAAATGGCAGCCTCACAATTTTATACAACTGAAATGAATAAGACTAGAGTGTGCAGTGTATCTGAAGTTCACATCACACGGTTCTCGTCCAGCCAGGCGCGGCAGAGCTGCTCTGGCGGCAGCAGTATGGCCAGAGGGCGCGGATGGCGGGATTTGAGCACAGCTGTTATAGGGCCTCTCCAAGATGAGCTGGTGAGGCGCGGCTCGGAGAAAGAGAGTGACGTGCTCCACTAGGGAGCTGGAGACTTGCGCCGTGGCGACTGGGGTGTGTCTGGGAAGCATGCGGACCGAGGCTGAGCCTGAGGTAATGGCCGAGGTTGACGGTGGGAGCGGACTGTGACTGGAGGCATTGACCACTGGAGCGAGAGATGCTACAACGACTGTGTGAGCTTACGCCGGGAGCCGTGGTGCGAGCGGCCGATGAGTCTAGGAGCTGTGCCTGAAGTGCTATACAGAGCTGTTACAGCTCGTGGCAGGCGTAAGGCATCGCAGTGAATCACAGTTAGAACTGCAAGGATGCAGCGAGTTTGGGGAGAGTTAATTCGTGGCCAGCAGCCAAGACGGAGTCAGCTGGGACCTGGTGTGCCGTGGAGTTGGACAGTTTGAAGAACCAATGATTGACCCGAGTTGTGCCCGCGCAGTTGTGGACATCATCGACCAGGAGGGCTGTCGGTGTCTTTTCTCAGAGGTAAGGGAGGACAGCAACCCCAACAAGATAAGCAGAACAGTAGTTCTGGTAACAGTGTAGAGACGACGAGTTAGGAGTGTACTTTATTGGCCTGTAGTGCTCCTTTGTCATTTTACAAGTGTTCAGATTTAGGGCCGTTTTCGTCGTGTGTTGTGTACAGTGAAGGAGAGTGTACATGTGTTTCGAGTGCGACGGTCCATTACAGTTTGTACATTCCACGGCCTGACGATGAAGGCAGGATATTACCCTGTGTGTGGTGGTTCTTTATACGTCACTGGAGTGCGTTAACATTTCTCCGAACGAGAGTTCTGCACATTGTTTGTCATGCTGAGGGAGCAATCAGATAGTGCCTTAATAAAAATTGGTCCATGATACAGCTGTTGGGCAGTTCTTGCTATAAAATGTACTACCACAGATGCGGATCCCCGGCTACAAAGTCGTTTGTAATCCATATTGTATATACTTATAAGTTATTCAATTTCTAGTGATTATTGTTGCTCATAGCGTAGGCGGATTCGTAATATTGAGCTGTAGTGCATTAATGTCTACGGGCTGAAAGCGTTAATATTTTATTGTGTATTTGTTGTTCTTGTTTGGTGCCCGCTTACTGTCTTGCTGATACATTTCAAGGAGTCTTTAAATTACTCTGTGATTATTTGATGCCCAGACTGTACAAGTACTAGCTCTGGAAAAAATATACATTTTAGTTGGTTTATTGTTTAACATTATGCTCTTGTAGTTTGTTTGTGGAAGATGTTTATATTTTTAATAAATGTTTTTGTAAGTCCATGTACGCAAAACCCTCAAACCAAACCCCACTCCATCCAAACCCATCGCTGCATGATTAAAATACGAGATTATTCATTTGATGGTATTAGTATAAGAAACGCAGATGGCGAGTTTGGTGCTACGATATAGATGACGATGCTGTTCCTGCAAGTCCCTGAAGGTCAGCTCCCAGCAAGTTCTATAGGTGTCGGAAAGGAGAATGAAGAGATGACGGGCAATACAGGTGGACTTCTTTAGCTGAGAGTGTGACGTGGGGAGGAAGTGACTGAATCTGTCTGGCTGAGAAGTGTCTGATGAGAAGCGGTGGGTGGTGTATGGAGTAGAGGCTTTTTTATGCAATCTGCTACAACCAGGGAGGGTTTTGGCAACAGACGTATGGTTGCTTCTTCAAGCAATTCAGTAGTCCATTTTTCAGCATGACAATGCCCAGTCACATGTGGTAATGAATGTTCAAGATACTTCCGGGAAACGCCGGATATCGCAGCTATCCAGCCATACATGTTGCCTAACAAGTCACTCAAACATATTCTGATATTTCTTCGCTCTGTAGCTTGTTCACCAGTGTCCTACAGCATCCAGTTTTGATGCTTTGTGAATTATCCATATGGTGTCTGGATGACAAAGGTGAACTATAGGAAGCGATCTTAATTATGGCTGGTAAGTGTCCGTTTTCATAGTTTTCAATCACACTGAAAATCAAGTCACACGTAATAATCTTGTTGTGATGGAGATGCGGTTTGCTCTACAGGCAGACTCGTGTCTATTTATGTAACTGTGATTGGTGTTCGTAGCTGTTCGTACTTAGAGGACAGCCTGTTCTTTGTTCAGAGCGCTCCCCAGTTTTCTTCACAACTTTCCATCATATTCTAAAACTTCCCAATTTTAACTAGCTTTTCTACAACCTACAAGTCAATCTTTTACCAAGTTGCGGCAATATCTGCTTTGTTCTTTGCCACGAACCTAACCTTCGTCACCAGTGACAACCTTTGAATGAACGTTTGGGGCGTCTTGGAGCAGTTGTCTAAATCCCCTGATAGCTACTACGCGATTATATTTCTGAGTGTCGTAAAGCAGTCGTTGCACAGACGTCGCCGCAATCTTTCTCGTGCTCAGTTTGTGGGCCAGAGCACGTTTACGTATACCATAATTTATTCCGTAGTTGTTACAAAGATGTTGAATGACAGATTCAGAGCCGGGCGGAGTGGCCGAGCGGTTCTAGGCGCTTCAGTCTGGAACCGCGCGACCGCTACGGTCGCAGGTTCGAATACTACCTTGGGCATGGATGTGTGTGATGTCCTTAGGTTAGTTAGGTTTAAGTAGTTCTAAGTTCTAGGGGACTGATGACCTCAGATGTTAAGTCCCATAGTGCTCAGAGCCATTTGAACCATTCTGAACAGATTCAGATCCGTCATTTTCTGAACATCTTTTGGTGTGATGCCAGCTGATAGCCAACTGCAACGTTCGCCATCATCCATCGATGTTTCCTCGTTTTTGAAGCGCTAGTAACAGTGTCGAGGCTCTGTCTGACCTAAAGTGTTGTCTTCAAAACGCGCTTCAAAGTTAGGTGAGTTTCTGTACCGGGTTTCGCTGCTTTAGAACAATACTATGTACAGACACGCTCCTGTTTCAGGTCACCCACCGAAAAACCGCAAACTCACGGATACACGATAGTGGAAAGATGTTTACCAACAACTACGCAAACCACAGCTGGCAGCCACTTGCCAAACTGATTAAAGACCGTGTGGGGAGACTACTTGCGATATTTCAGTGTACTCGTAGCCATTGGGGCACAAAATTCAGATTTCGGGAACTTGCGGGTACCACCTCGCACATCGGCGTATACACCTCCACCTATTTGTTCGAATCTGACTGGTCTACGATGCCACTGCAACCCGAAATTCTAAAGTCTCATTTTCGCGACGACAGTGAATTTTTACCTGCACACAGTACGGACCTTCCATTCCGAAGACACGAGTTTTCCCTGGCCGTGATTGCAAGGTTCCTGTTCTAAATTGCCGGCTGCCGGCTGCGGGCAGCAGGTATGGCTATTAGTCACGAACATGCAGAGTTCGCCTCGGCCTAACGGGAGATTTCTGGTGGGCCCACAGAGCCAGAGGACATCCCGGCCCGCGTCAACACCAGCGGCTGCCCACATCGATCTCGCACCTTCCACGGGGAGCGCATCTAATCTTAGCGCCGCGCCGCGCCGCGCCTCACCTCGCCTCACCAGCCAGCGGTGCCTACGACGCCGCCACCCATGAGACTGTTCAACGTCGCAGGGAGCACTGTATGCCGTGACAGGTGCGAAACTTCTCCTCCTGCCCCAAAAACTGTAACACCCCACCCGTCACTTATCTGGTTTTGGTGTGTGTTCACCCCAGGTAATTGACTAAGAGATCAACAGAGAGTGCTAAACTGCCGCAATGTCGGATAACGCAAAGAAAGTAATAAGGCCGTGTGACTCCTGATTGAACTGCGGTGGCAGTGTTGACATTAATTGATGTTATATTCAGCTATTGAACACCAGATGCAAATGTTGAACATAAAATTAATTAATCAAGTGACTTGGGATTTCAACTACTTGATTGAAAACAGATGCAGTCGATTAGCACAGATTTATTTTAACTCACGACCTTCAATCATCACATTACATGACTCTCCTAACAGGCAGTGGTAATAAATTGCGTTTCCTTGGAGTAAAGTGCGCTAAATCAAAATTAATTCCTATCGACTGACCCAAGCGTAATGCGAAGTGCGAGAAGAATTCTACTATACACGGCCCATGAAACTTTGCCGACGTGATCCAACAAATTAATCAGCTGCCGGAGCGGGCGCAATATCACCGAATTCAGCGTGGCGGGGCGGCGTCGTTATGCGGACGTCGGCCGACCTCATGGTGCTGCAAGGCTGCGCTCGTCTATTCACTTCTAGCTATCTTGCTCAGTTCGTAGCTGAACGAAAACTTTCTATCTCCAAGCTCAATCGTTACGTTTGCTAAGTCCTAAACTGCTAAGTCCTCTCTCAGGCAAGCTGAGTAAAGAACGTCACGTCCGCACTCTAGGCAAGCTGGGAACGGAAGATCACTACGGAGACTTCTCCCAGTCCGCTTTTTGCCTCGGTTTCCCCTCCAGCAAAATCACTTACGCCAATTGCAGCGCAAGTCGCGTTAATTAATCGTTGCTTCCCAGCGCCAACCAATGCCTGCTCTGGGAAGTGAACAAATTCCCACAAAATTTCCCTTCCTCTCAACTTCTGCTATTTAGCTCCTCCCAGGTCACCCATCAAGGTTAGCGTCTGCACAAAACACCAATTTTTCCGGAATTCTGACTCCCAGGAGAGTACTTCAAATTCCTTGGTCCTACGTTCCCATCGGAGGCCGGCGTATTTCATTCTGGCGCTATTTACCTGATTTACTTCAGACTCTGCAGACCATGAATTCAGCGTGAAGTTGCTATAGTCACGAACACGCATATTTTGGCCTCTGTTGACCGCTCCACCGTAGCTTTGCGCGGCTTTCTCGCATGTTTCACTGAAAACAGGACGACAGACATTTATCAGCAGGCGTACAAGTTCTCCGTCTGCTTCCCGGTACACCAGCATGGGGTCAACCACCCACGCACTGTCGCTCATCTTAAGGCAGCTGGAGGCCGCACCCTGTTACCGCTTTCTCAGAGCTTGAGCCGCCCTAAGGTGCCTATTGTCGCTTCCCTTCGCCACTCCCCAGCCGGCCATGGTCAGTTCTGAATGCTTCCCTGGGATAAACTAGTCTCCAGTAAATCGACGCATTTCCACAAAGTTTTCATGTCGTGTAAATTACTTTAAAACCATCACCTGACATTAATTATTCCAATACGCCCATACTATACCCTCTACAAGATGCATTGTGCCTTGTCAGTCATTTTTGTTCAGCCCTAGTGTTGCTCAACGTGAGTTAGGTGATCTTTAATGACTTCATGTAAGGGGCTTAGTTCTTGCCATCCTCCTTGTCTGTGGTTTCAGAGTTTCCGTAGCGTTGGGCGAAGCCTCTGTCTTTGCCACGACCACAGTCGACAAACTCTTAAGCTGTCCTCACACAGAACTAAGCAGCTGACGTTGACCTGGACACGGAGGGAAAGTCCATCCACACGAGACAAAGCTTCTGCATCAGATGGGACATGCTAGTTAACGTCGTTTGCTACCGTAACGCTATCTAGTGGCAGCTTTCGGCGGTATCCGGCTCGCAAACTACGCAGTTTGTTTCCTACGTTAGCTCAATTGAGACTCACGTTTCCCCCCTTGTTCGTATGCTAGCCATGTTATTCTGACTTTAGTATGAGTAAATAAAAACTTCATGTTGTAAAACAAAAAGGGAAGTTCCATATTCAGTCAGTAACGACATCAGCTTATAAGACTTCACAAAATCGGACAAACTCCTGAGCTAGAGCGCGCTTATGTTTACATAACATCGAATATTACAGAAATTATTTCGATTAATTTAACCCTCGAGCGGGCGTGCCTGTGTATAAAGTGCGCCAACCACAAATATAATGATTTTGTGCGGTTCCATGTTTGTTTCAAAACTGCAAACCTATACCTATTCCTTCAGTATTGCTTCAGGTAACACAGTGATAACTTGTTTGGTCGTACGTCCAAGTGATCATCAGTAATATAAAATACAAAGCGAACTAGGCGAGAAAAAATTTACGACCAGTTGAAAAAAATTACCCCAGTTACGAACTAGCAACATAATCCGACATTGAGGCATTTGTCTACGAGATAATTAGTGATCGAATAAGCAGCTGACGGATATCTGATGCAACTGCTCTGCTTAATGCTTCGAATGCGTCATTACTGTCTCTCTAACACCTGTCCTTGGCAAAAGAGAGAGTTATAGTGAAAATCTATTTCATTATTTTCAGTAGTTTAGCTCATATTATATAAGTTTATCTTCTCCTTAAACTAAGATTAAACAGTGCACAGACAATGTACCACGCATTGTTGTAACAAAACTCAATGAATTTGCAATTAATACCCTGCTGACTGACACCAGGAAGTCTGTTGTAATGCCACCGATAAATCTGACACGATCTGATCCAAGGGGGCCTTTTCATATTGACAAAAAGACAGTTGACTATTAAAATTGCGCTTGCGATCACTATAAACAACTCGCAGGGACAAAGGCTTCAAAGAGCAGAATTGTATTTACCAAATCCCGTATTTACTCACGGACACAACAAATGGTTCAAATGGCTCTGAGCACTATGGGACTTAACATCTTAGGTCATCAGTCCCCTGGAACTTAGAACTACTTAAACCTAACTAACCTAAGGACATCACACACATCCATGCCCGAGGCAGGATTCGAACCTGCGACCGTAGCGGTCGCGCGGTTCCAGACTGAAGAACCTAGAACCGCTCGGCCACTTCGGCCGGCCACAGACACAACAGTATTTAGCTTCTCAAGGATAATAAATCAACTAACATTTTTGTATCCCTTGAAGAAAACGGAAAACAAAAACTACACGACTTACGTTCTTATGTCAAATATCAATTGCACCGAAGTACTGTAATACTCTGTACGGAATTTTGTTCAAAATTATATGCATGGAAATGCATTTACAAGGATGTATCATAAATTCATTATCATTATTTCACGTCTTTAAGTTCATTTTTCTAGGCTTTTTCCTTCATTCGTACAACTATCCTTATCTCAGTGATTACACTTATTCCAAATACTGTCATTATTTAATAGTATAAAAGTGCGAAGGTTTCGCATGGGTCCCGTGGTAACTATTATTATCTAAATTTACATACACAATGCGTAATAACGGAGCGCACCTTGTACCACTTCCAGTTATATTTTTTCCTGTTCTACTCGCGAATAGAGTTAGCGAAAAATGACTACCTGCAAGCCCTAATTTCTCTCATCTTATCTTTGTTGTCTTTACGCGAAGCGGAAGCAGTAAAATCGTTTTGCAGTCGGTCTCAAATGTCGGTTCTTTAAATTTCCTCTGTAGGGCCTCGCGAAAACAACGTCGTCTCACCTCCAAGGATTCGCATTTGAGGTGACAACGCATTTCCGTAATACTTGCGTGTTGATCGATCCTTCCAGTAACAAATCTAGCAGCCTGTCTCTGAATTGCTTTGATGTCTTCCTTTAAACTGGCCTGGTCGGAGTTCCAAACACTCGAGCGGTTCTCAAGAATGGATAGCAGCAGCGTTCTAAACGCCGTCTTCTTTATAGTTGGAAACATAAGGAAACCTATTCGTTTCATGTGTACAAAGCGCGCCGCGCGCTGCTCGTGTTATGAAAAACGGCGCGCCAGCTCGAGGGTTAATAAAAAAATTTCCCACCCCTTTTGACGACACGAAGGTGAAAGAAAATCTGGATACAGAAAGCCACTAACAACCGAAGTTCTACCTAATCTCCTACGAGCAAGTTGGCCAATTAAACGTCTCTCCCATTTCTGTCTACTAGAGACGGACAAAATAAAATGAATGCCACCCACTTTATGACATCCAAAGTATTAAACCCCTTATCCTTGAGAGTTACTTGATAAGAGTAACAGAGTTTCAATTTTTGCTCCAATGCAGAACACAATCGATCGACAATGTTGAAATAACTGTAAATCCCAAGAAAGACGTTTCACTTCATTTCCATGACATCAAACCAATTTCCAGCTGTGTAAGTGGCGGCATAATCATCTAAAATGAAATCTACTACTGAATATACCATCGACTAAACACGAAATATAATGCAAAAACCATACCAGCTATTTTTCCTTTTAGCAGGGTGATAGTACCCACTGCATAGCAAAAATGACCGTACAAACACTTATACAAGCTTTACAGTTGTAAGCGGGCAATATGGGTTGTACAATTCTTTTAATAATTCCCACAAGTAAACTCGTTTTGAATCCTAACGTAAACATTCACTTTCGAACGTCACTGGATTTCAGGACTGAAGCACTGACACCTCCACTCTCCAGCCATCTGTTTTGCAATAGGATGGACAGGGTGAGCAGTAATTTACTGTTGCTTGCTGATAACGCTATGGTGTAAGAGAAGGTGTCGTCGGGCGACTGTAGGAGGATACAAAATAACTTCGACAGAATTTCTTGTCGGCGTGGTGAATGACAACTTGCTATAAATGTTGAAAAATATAAATGAATGGGGATGTGTAGGAAAAACAGAGCCTTTGGATACAGCGTTAGTAGTGTGCTCCTTGACAGTCACACAGATGAAATATCTAGGTGTAACACTGCAAAGCAACGTGCAATGGAATGAGCACCTCACGTTGGTAATACGGAAGGCGAATGGTCGACTTAGCTTTATTGGGAGAGTTTTGAGAACGGGTAGCTCAACTATAAAGAAGAAGGCGTATAGAACGCTGGTGCGATCCATTCTTGAGTACCGCTCGAGTGTTTGGAACCCCGACCAGGCCAGTTTAAAGGAAGACATCAAAGCAATTCAGAGACAGGCTGCTAGATTTGTTACTGGAAGGATCGATCAACACGCAAGTATTACGGAAATGCGTTGTGAACTCAAATGCGAATCCTTGGGGGTGAGACGACGTTGTTTCCGCGAGGTCCTACAGAGGAAATTTAAAGAACCGACATTTGAGACCGACTGCAGAACGATTTTACTGCTTCCGCTTCGCGTAAAGACAACGAAGATAAGATGAGAGAAATTAGGGCTTGCAGGTAGTCATTTTTCGCTAGCTCTATTCGCGAGTAGAACAGGAAAAAAACTAGTAGTGGTACAAGGTGCCCTCCGTCATGCACCGTACCCTGGCTTGCGGAGTGTGTATGCAGATAGCTACCATGGGACCCGTGCGAAACCTTCGGACTTTTATACTATGAAATAATGGCAGTATTTGGAATAAGTGTAGTCGTTGATATAAGGGTAGTTGTGCGAATGAAGAAAAAACGCCTAGAAAAATGAGCAACGTGAAACAATGATCACGAATTTATGATACATTCTTATGTATGCGTTTCCATGCACATAATTTTGAACAAAATTCCTTACAGTACTTCGGTGTAATCGATATTTGACATAAGAATTTAACTGTCGTGAAGTTTTTGTTTTTAGTTTTACTCAAGGGATAGAAAAATGTTAGTTGATTTATTATCCTTGAGAAGCTAAATACAGTTGTCTGTGAGTAAAGCCGGGATTTGGTAAACACATTTCTGCTCTCTGAAGCCTTTGTCCCTGCGACTTGTTTATAGTGATCGCAAGCACAATTTTAATAGTAAACTGTCCTTTGGCAGTATGAAAAGGCACCCATGGATCACATTGTTTCAGATTTATCGATGGTATTACAACAGCCTTCCTGGTGTCAATCAGCAGGGCATTAATAGTAAATTCAATGACTTTTCTTACAACCATGCGTGCTACAGTGTCTAAGCACTGTTTAGCGTTCAGGTTTCTTGCAACATGACAATAGTGTTTTTCTTTAGTATAACTTTATGTGGCTGTAAACTTGACTGATATAATAAATATAAAAAAATGCTACAGAATGTTTGTCGTCTCGGAAAGTTTATTCGTTTAGAAAAGTCAACTTGAACGACAGGCAGAAATAATGGAATACCGCAGTGGTCACGGTTATTACCTATGACACTGACTTTAAGACAAATATAATTGTATTTGGAATAAAATAATATGGAAAGAGTGTCTCTTATTCGTGATTAATAGCTTAGATTAGTAAAATATAGATATGAAGCTGGATATCCATGATGCATTATTTCCTGTCACAATTAAGTCTCTTTCCATGTTAAAATTTTCCACAGACAGAAAGTTTCAGCGCAATGCAATATCAGAAGCCGGTTAAAAAACCTTCCTAACGATACCTCATTAGTAAGTGTACGATTATTATACGTTGAGAAAAATGGGTACTGACTTGAGAAATAATAAAGGAAGTTCAACAAAAAAAGTGTCGAATGCTTTGAGAGATGGAAGAACTCATCGAAACAAGAAAAATAAATCGAATAACTTGGGTGGAGAAATGCATACTTTCAGCGATAAACACGTGTTTACAAGAGGTGTTCAACGTGGTGTCCGTTCACGACAATGCACGTATGGCTCTCCGGCGTAAGGAGTGACGCACCCTTTGGAGTATACCCGGTTGTTGCACCTGCTGGCACGCATTGTTACGCGATGCTGTAATGTCCGCACATCGCTGATTGCCGTGGCGTAGACCAATTCCTTCGTGTCCCCATAATCAAAAGTCTAGTGGATTGAGGTCTGGGCAACTAGCATGAACCACCCCCCCCCTACCCCTCCCCCCCCCCCCCCTCCAGACCAATCCAGCAGTTTTGGAATGTCTGCGTAAATGTTGGCGCACATTGAGACGAAAATGTGCTGGTGCGACATCATGCAAGAATCACATTTGTACATTTGTATTCGTTGCCTGTCCGCATCTCGTGGTCGTGCGGTAGCGTTCTCGCTTCCCATGCCCAGGTTCCAGGGTTCGATTCCCGGCGGGGTCAGGGATTTTCTCTGCCTCGTGATGACTGGGTGTTGTGTGACGTCCTTAGGTTAGTTAGATTTAAGTAGTTCTTAGTTCTAGGGGCCTGATGACCATAGATGTTAAGTCCCATAGTGCTCAGAGCCATTTGAACCATTTTATTCGTTGCTGCAATGGCATAGCCTCCAGTTAGGTGGGCAATACATTAATGAGAAAGTCCAGGTAATGAGCCCCAGTTAAACTGTGTGGCAGCACGTATGGCCCTATTAATTTACCGCTAAGTACGCCTGCCCATACGTTGATTGAGAATCGGTGAGGATGGCCTCTTTCCTGAGGTGCTTGGGGATTTACATCTGCTCATACATGCTGGTTATAGCAACTCACAACACCACCGCCTGTGAGCCCTGTCTCATCGGTAAATAAAATCTTGGATGTGAACTGCGGATCTACGTCACTCTTCTGCAACAGCCATTGACAGAACTGTCGTCTGCCGTGATGATCCTGTGGCCTTGGGGCTTGAAAGGGTACACCATCTGTTCATGAAGTACCCTCCAGATAAGAGAGTGAGACACGCGTTCTGCTGCTGCTAAACATCGTCGCACTCTATAGTCCGATCCACGAACGATGGCAGTTCACGCATGTCGAGTCACAGATGAGGATTGCATTGTTGACGATTCCCATCAACAGTTACGGTACGCGAATGCTCGCGCTTTCCGCTTGAAGAAAGCGTATATCCCGCTAATTATATCTCTCGCTTGTTGCAGCAGAATTTATGATCAATACCACCATCCGCGATGGCAATTCGCAACAAATGGAATAGGAATCACTGAACAATTCGCTACGATCACGTTTAATACTCGCATTAGCTACGGCATTAACAGCAAAGCTCTCAGAATACTACTGAACGCTTACTGGCTTTCGAAGAACGAGTGATGTCGGTAAGCAGAACAAGCCTAAACTCGACTGCCCTCGTTTGTGACTCCAACTATAGTTCCAGGTGTTTCTTCCGCCGAAAGCACGCACTTTCCTCTGTCAGGCGTGCGAACTGTGCGGGGCCTTCCACTGTCAGTCTCCCGATGTGCGAGGGTACCTGTGTGCTTCAGGGACTGGAAAAGGCTCAATAACTCAAGAACAGTCTTAATAGTATTTATTATTTTATTATTATACCGGTGACCGGTTTCAACCCGACGTAGGGGTCATCTTCTGGGCGTTTACACCACTGGTCGACTGCTGGTGGTGTCACTCCTGTCTACATAATGGCAGGAAACTATCTAGACAGAAGTGACGCCACCAGCAGTCGACCAGTGGTGTAAACGCCCAGAAGATGACACCTACGTCGGGTTGAAACCGGTTGGCGGTATAATAATAATAATAATAAATGCGATTAAGACTGTTCTTGAATTATTGATCAGTCATACTAATTGCTGCTTCTCTCCACAACCATGCTGTCCAAAAATCACTGGAAAAGTCTGCCGAACAGCTTATCAGAGGGCACTCTGTGCTGTGGGTGTTTTTTAGCGTAGAGGCCACAGGCTCGCAGGCTACGTTATTTACTAAACCATAGCAGAATATCATAACAGCCATTTCACTTGTCGAGTAATAGGCTTCCGTTGCTAACAAGTGGTGGAACAGAGAAAATGTAAATGTAACACACCTTTCGTACTCGCCACACGTAAGCGAATCAGCGTTTGCAAGAAAGTAAAACACCACGATACGTACCCAGGGTTGAGTGTACTGTACAATGACGCACACCAACAGAACGAAAACTAACATAGCCTACAACACGACTCAAACCACTCAACTGACTGCGGACCACATAATGGTATGTAGAGTACTGTGAATAAGACTACGTAATAAGCTGCTGACACATTTGGCACCGAGCGAGGTGGCGCAGTGGTTAGACACTGGACTCGCATTCGGGAGGACGACGGTTCAATCCCGCGTCCGGCCGTCCTGACTTAGGTTTTCCGTGATTTCCCTAAATCGCTCCAGGCAAATGCCGGGATGGTTCCTTTGAAATGGCACGGCCGACTTCCATCCCCGTCCTTCCCTAATCCGATGAGACCGATGACCTCGCTGTCTGGTCTCCTTCCCCAAAATAACCAACCAACCAACACATTTGGCGTGGCGTAAATGCAACGACTGTGCTAATATCTGCAACTAAGCGTCGCGCAGCCCTTTCTGCAAGCACTGGTTTATCTTGAAAAGTATGTTTACTGTTATTATTATTATTTTTTGTTTCGATGAGTCCCACCACCTCTCGAAGCATTCCACACTTTTTTAACACCCTGCGACGTCCATGGCAATTATTTTGTTGACAGTATGTTCTCTTGACGTATTTTAAATTCAGCAGCCACTTTCGATGCAGCGGTCTTCTTATTAGATAAAATTACCGTCCTCAACACATTTGTACCGGAATGTTTAGCTTTTCTTCCACTATAGCGTTTAACAGATTATGAGCGACTGTAGGAGGGTACAAGATGATTTAGGTAAAATTTCTAGTTGGTGTGATGAGTGGCAGCTAGTTCTAAATGTAGAAAAATGTGAATTAATACCGATGACTAGGAGAAAGAAACCCGTAATCTTCGGATACAGCGTTAGCAGAGTCCTGTTTGACAGTCACGTCGTCTAAATATCTGGGCGTAACACCGCAAAGCGATATGAAATGCAACGAGCACGTTAGGACTGTGGTAGGCAACGCGAATGGTCGAATTCCCTTTATTGCGTGTGGTTCACCTGTAAAAGAGAAAACATAGAGGATACTAGTGCGAACTATTCACGCGTAATGCTCGAATGTTTGGGATGCGCACTATGTCAAATTAAAGGAATTCAGAGGAGGGCTCTTACATTTGCCGCCGGCAGGTTCTAACAACACGCAAGTATTGCGGAAATGCTTCGGGAGCTCAAATTGGAATCCGTGGAGGTAAGGCGAAGTATTTTTCCACAAACGCTATTGAGAAAATTTAGATAACCAGCATTTGAGGCTGACTGCAGAACGAGTCTAATGCCGCCAACGTACATTTCGTGTAATGACCACGAAGATATGATACAAGAAATTAGAGCTCATACGGAGGCATATATAGGTGTTCCCGTGAGAAAGTGGAAGAATTTAACAGGTCATAAAGGATGCTCCACTGAACAGTTTGAGGTAGGGAACCTCTGGTCGGAGAAGCCAGCTTCAGGAGGTAACAGGAATAAAATCAAATTACTGTGTACTTTTTTTACATTAGTTACAGTTAACTGCAAATACCATCACTGACACATGAATGTACCATTTTTACTGTATATTATAGTATATGCTGAAACTGACGGCCATCAGCCTGAATTCAAGCATGACATCGGCGAAAAAGATTCTGATGCACCCTGTCAAATATCCCTGATGTGTTTCGAATCACACCACAGGCACCTTCAATTCTGGCGACTCATTCCACCTCCGTATCCACAGTGGTCTCATACAGATGTCCCCATAGGAAATAATCAAGGGGATTCCGGTCAGGTGACGTCGCAGGCCATGGAATAGGGCCTTCACTTCCAATCCTTGCGACCAGGAAGGACAGCATTAAGATGGCTGCGGACATCCAAATTAAAGTGAGGCGGTGCACCGTAATGTTGCACCAACATCCTCTCTCGGATACCAGAGGATACGTTCTCCAACAACTCAGATAGAACTCTTTGCACGAACCTCAAGTGCAGATGGCCATTCAGATGGTCAAGTAGAAGATATGGCCCAATGAGATTGTCGCCTACAATTCCGACCCAGATATTTGCAGCAAAACTCACTTGATGGTGTGACTCTCCTACGGCGTGATGGTTTTCCTCAACCCACACACAGCTATTCTTGCTGTTCGAAATACCGTCACAATCAAATGAGGTCTCCTCAGTAAACAGTACGATTTGGAGGAAATCTGGTCGACCAATCCATGCCGGCCGCGGTGGCCGAGAGGTTCTAGGTGCTTCAGTCCGGAACCGCGCGACTGCTACGGTCGCAGGTTCGAATCCTGCCTCGGGCATGGATGTGTGTGATGTGCTTAGGTTAGTTAGGTTTAAGTAATTCTAAGTTCTAGGGGACTGATGACTTCAGATGTTAAATCCCATAGTGCTCAGAGCCATTTGAACCATTTGACCAATGCATTGTTGGAGCAACCCTGACACAATGCAACCCATTGGTGCAAAGCCAGTCATAAGTACTGCATGGACTCGTTGTGGGTGATACGGGTGTAAGTGTTGTGCACGGAGTACTCGCCACATGCTAGTATGTCCGGCGCCTATCTCACGTGCAATACGACGAGTACCTGCACTGGGGTCTGCTGCAACACGTTTCAGCGCCTCCTCTTCAAAATCGGATGTGTGAGAAGTCCTCATGTTGCTAGGTCTCTCGTTTCTTCTTTAGAATGAACCAGTCTCCCACATTCGTCGATCGAGAGAAGTTAAATACTCGTTGAGACGGATGATGCCTGTTAGAAAATCGTCCCTGTACAGTCTTTCACCAGTGAGAGCACTGCAACGTGCTTCCCCATACACAAGGCGCATGTCAATGAGTTCTGCGAAACTGTACCGGTACTACTCCATCGTACTGTTACTGTACGTCTCTGAATGTCACTGAGTAATGAATGGGTCTGTCGTTGATTCACAGCAGTTCTGTTATGGGACAATGTAAATACGATACAACAGAGCCTTCTTATAGACAAGTGGAGTAAACAAACCTGCACCATGACTTCCTAGTAATCAGGCTCGTCTCCTTTTATCCTTGCAGGAAATAAAGAATGTACAGTACATGTAAATAAACATCACAATGCGTGTAAACCAGTACCCATGTTAGTTGCAAATAAGGTGGAAAACAGTAATGCTAGCCAAAGCAGGAGACAAGCTTACTTCCATATCCCTTTAAGCTGGCTTCTCCAGCCCCAGATTCCCTACCTCAAATTGTTTAGTGGAGCTTTCTTTATATCCTGTTACATTTTTACACGCTCTTACGGGAACACCCAGTAGACAATCGTCCCCCCCACCCCCACCCCTTCGTCCCTCTATTTGCGAGTGGAACAGAAGAGGAAACTAGCAGTGGTGCAGGGTACCCTCTGCCAGGCACCGTTCTGTGGCTTGCGGAATATGTGTGCTTTTCCCTTGAACTCTGTTTGCTGTTATCACGTGTTCGTCAGCTAAGTGGATGCTATCAATCTGCTCACGTTGCAAGTCTCTGAGGTTATGAGATAATGGTCGAACAACAAAAAGCTACAAGATCATAGGCATACCAGCGGTGTGAGCAGTTAAAGCGGCTTTATTTTACAACGTAAAAGCAAAAGTCAGTGTATTGCGTAAGTAAGTCAGAACAGATGTCTATGTCCGACTGTCCATTTGCTATGCTCATTTCACTTTCTTTTAAATAATAATAATAAGGGTCTTTATATTCTTACCATTCCACAACAGGGTATTATCCGTTTTAGCCGCATTGCTAAGCACAGAACCATCCTTGTAGACGACAATATTGTATTTGATTGTTTTCTGAAAATTGTTTTAAATGATTAAGTTTTGATTCTAAACTTCTTGAATTCCAGTATTATTTTATAAATACCAAAATGAAATTGAAATAATCTGAAAGCCCGCTAAAACGCTCCATTCGAGTCATGTGATGCCTGTGACGTCACTGGGTAGCTCGCTGCTGCTGCTGCTGCTACTACTGTCAAACGCTAACTCACAGCGATGTCTTGTTTTGGAATTAACGTTTCGGAAAATGCGTTACAAGCTGGCTCTGAGCACTATGGGACTTAACTTCGGAGGTCATCAGTCCCCTAGAGCTCAGAACTACTTAAACCTAGCTAACCTAAGGACATCACACACATCCATACCCGAGGCAGGATTCGAACCTGCGAATGTAGCGGTCGCGCGGTTCCAGACTGTAGCGCCTAGAATCGCTCGGCCACTCCGGCCGGCTGCGTTACAAGTGGTGTGTAGTACCATACTGTACAAATATATCTATAAAAGGTCCTTAAAACTTGTTTTTGAGTGTTCCAGAGAATGAGAAGATGCGTAAAATGTGTTTGAACTGTACCGGCAAATTGCTTGCTTACATTTCCTATCGCTATTGACACATGTCACGTTGAGAACGATATATTCTAGTTTATGTGACCACACACTTCTTACTTTATTAGAAATAATGTTTATCTTCGTACTGCCCAGCTAGGATTCTTACTGTTTAAACTTTTACAGTATCATCAACTTACATAAAGATGAAGTAAGTCTGATTCAGACGGTAACGTTAGTTAACACTCAGAAACATCACAGCCCTTTTGTTTGTGTCACCTGCATGTTGTACACGTTTTATATCTCTCCGCATAACCTCATCGTCCTACACCTCGTCGTACTGTGGGCGTATGGGGATATTTTCACTGTTTGAAATACTTTCCAAAAGAGTGAACTGTTTGTTGGCAAAGTAAATCCATTTACCTTCTGTTGCTCATTCTCAGACTAAGACTAGTGTGAAGCTATACACAATACATTTACCAGTCGAAACAACTGCTACAATCAGTTCTCGCTAATGCTATATTCGTATTTCGTGTAAGACTTTTAAAAAAATTTGACCATTCCATGATTTGAACCTGTAACTCTTACTCTGCAATCGGTTGCGCCCCCCCCCCCCCCCCTTTTTAATCTCATTTTGTTCGTTACATTTGTACGGGGCGAATGTCCCCTGATACCCGTTAAAGTTCATTGTTGATATATTTGTAGTGGACTGACAAGGCAGCCAGTCCACAGTGACGGGTAGCCGACTGGCGCGAAGTCTGGAACAGGATTCGTAATGAATGTGATAAAGAAAAGAACGTAGCTACTAGAACACTTAACTTTTATATCGTCCTTTGGTATACAGCATTCTTGATGATACAAGTGAGACTCTTTAGATTCATGAAGTAACTAATGGCGCCTTGCTAGGTCGTAGCCATTAACTTAGCTGAAGGCTATTCTAACTGTCTCTCGGCAAATGAGAGAAAGGCTTCGATCAGTGTAGTCGCTAGCAATGTCGTCGTACAACTGGGGCGAGTGCTCGTACGTCTCTCTAGACCTGCCATGTGGTGGCGCTCGGTCTGCGATCACACAGTGGCGACACGCGGGTCCGACATGTACTAATGGACCGCGGCCGATTTAAAGCTACCACCTAGCAAGTGTGGTGTCTAGCGGTGACACCACAATATTCACTAATTTTTTTTTTCTTACAGAGGGCAGCTAACCCTCTGACCGAAGACGCTGAGCTACCGTGCCGGCGTCAATGAACGAATGCTGAATAAAGAGTCTTTACTGAGTGTCTTCTAGGAAGGAAGTCAGCACTAAGTTTGGATAGGAATAATTTTATTTTGCTTTGGGTCGCAACTCATGACTGACAGTCGACTAAATCTAGTTCTAATATACGGGCTCATTTGTAAGGAGTTCTCCAATTCTTTAGTTTTGAGCGAGTTTAATGATGTTGCAGGGAAGAGGCAAAAGAATGTCCGTCGTTGAACATATCGCCGCTCTAAATGGGTGGAGTATAAAGGCACCAACCTTCGCAAGGCTTCAATTATCACCATTCACAAAATTCCTTCCTATTGTTACTTAGAAGTTGTAGTTCCGTTTTCCATCGCTAAATAGCTAAACTGTTTGGAGAAGAAGTACGTAACAACCTCATAACTTCGGCTAACGTTCCTCTAACACACGTATCGCTTCGTCTTACTTCCGGCCTGTGACGTCACCGGAGCATCAGTCAATAACAGAGCTTTTTCGATCACGTGACCAGATCTTGATATTTAATGGTTTTTAAGCTTTAATTACATAAGAATAACACATAGATTGCGAGAATATTGACCGTAATGCTGTTTAAAAGTTATAATGAATCAGAATAACAACAATCCGAAACATTTTTTTAACACACACAAACAAGCGCGCGCGAAACCCAGTTTTCAGTGCCCCCCAGAGACAAAAGGTAATACGTTATGTCTTATTTCCATTGACGCTAACTCGTGCCGAGACACCTGTTAGTATGTAGGACGCATGGTTTGTACGAACGACGAAATTAGACGACGTGAAACTGACTTCGTCATCTGATGACAGATCTGCATGTGTATCTGAACCCACGCTGAGTGCAGCGCTTCCGGATGAGCTCAGTGTTTCGGAGACAAGTTTAAGGTCTTGACAGTATTCACTCAGATATCTTGTAACACTAAGTCGCGTAATAAGCTGCGGATCTTTTCTTGCCAGTCAGACAATCACAATTTGTGTGTCACACCAATATACGAAGATGATTTCGCACACCAAAACAGTCGAATGTGTCATGCACATCAGTGATTCTCAAGCGACCCCAACCAGGTATTCATGCGGCCCGCTGTTGCCAGCTGTACTAGCGAGAAGGGCTGTCGACAAAATATCGATTTATCTGTGCATTCATAATAATATCGATATGTGCAGACTATTTTATCGATATATCGACGTGTTAGTTCTGAAGTGGCTATATCGAGAGCACTTTTTTAATTTTACGAGGGCCGTTCAGAAAGTAACCTCCGGTTGATTTAAAAAAATACACCAAGTTAAATAAAAATATTTTAATATATACATCTTACAACTACATCTTTGCACTATTTTTCTACATAGTCTCCATAGCGATTGAGGCACTTATCGTATCTCTTCACAAGCTTTGAAATTCCTTCTGCATAAAAATCACCCGCTTGTGCCAGGAGCCAGCCTGTGACCGCATCTTTGAGCTCTTCGTCGTCAACAAACCGCTGTGACCCGAGCCATTTCTTCAAATGCATGAAGAGGTGATAATCACTTGGCGCCAGGTCTGGGCTGTAAGGTGGATGGTTGATAACGTCCCACTTGAAGGACTCAAGAAGGGCCGTTGTTCTGCGAGCAGAGTGAGGACGGGCGTTATCGTGCAAAAAAACGATACCGGAAGTCAGCATACCACGGCGTTTGTTCTGTATAGCCCGTCGTTACTTTTTTATTGTTTCACAGTACACGTCTTGATTAATGGTCGTACCACGTTCCATGAATTCAACCAACAACACCCCTTTGGCATCCCAAAACACCGTTGCCATCAGTTTTCTGGCAGAAAAATCTTGCGAGGCTTTTCTTGGTTTGGTAGGCGAATTTGAATGTGCCCACATCTTTGATTGTTCTTTTGTCTCAGGGTTCACGTACTTAATCCAGGTTTCGTCACCGGTCACGATTCTGTTTAACAATGGTTCTCCTTCGTCCTCATAACGTGACAGAAAGTCTAATGCAGAGGCCATTCTTTGAGTTTTGTGGTGGTCGGTAAAAATTTTGGGCACCCATCGTGCACAGAACTTACGGTAACCCAATCTTGCTGTCACTATCTCGTACAAGAGAGTCTTAGAAATCTGTGGAAAACCAGTAGACAACTCCGACATTGAGAAACGTCGATTTTCACGAACTTTTGCAACAACTGTCTGAACGAGTTCGTCAGTCACCAATGATGGTCTACCACTCCTCTCTTCATCATGAACGTTTTCTCGTCCACTTTTAAATAAACGTACCCATTCACGGACAACTCCTTCACTCATAACTCTTGGTCCGTACACGGCACAAAGCTCACGATGAATAGCTGCTGCAGAATATCCTTTGGCTGTAAAAAACCTTATGACAGCACGCACTTCACATTTGGCGGGGTTTTCTATTGCAGCACACATTTCAAACTGCCACAAAAACTAAACTAGCGCAGGTACGACGTTCACTCGACCACGGCTTGATGCGGACTGACCTGCTGAGTGCGTGAATGCACAGATGGCGTCGCTACTCCCCCCACAACCCGCACTATGACCAATCGGAGGTTACTTTCTGAACCGCCCTCGTATATTGCTTTTTTTCCCCAATATTCGCTAAATATTTGAAGTTGTTCTTTTGAAATACTAGTAGAACATAATTTTACTTTCACTGTGTGAAGGCGTCTTACTGCTTTTTGAGCTTTCATCACGTCCAGTCTTTCTCTTCGACTTTGTGAAGCAAGTATAGATGGCACAAAGAAGAAGTTCGACTGCACTGGGTGGAGGAGGAGGGGGGGGGGGGGGGTAGGAGGTTATGTGAATGAAACAACAAACCCAATGTGAAGAAATAGCGCACCAGCTGCGTTAAAAAACGATTGCTATTTCTTCTTCAAAAATAGTTGCTGAAACTGATGAACAAAAATCTAAAAGACAATATTGGTCTTCGTGCTGGGCGGAGACGTGTAAGGGGCAATGCTGACATAATCGGCGCTCGGTGCTACCAATAGAAACTGCAACGTTTAATTTGACCACGCAATTATGACAATAGAACTACTAGATCGCAGGCGTTTGCAGAAATAAAAGATAACTGGGAAGTCGACATAAAGTGTTCCAGACAAGTGCTATATGAAACGAAACCGTACGACGGACCCATCGCACATCGTTTATTGTGCCACTTACCTGCAGTTACCATTGTTAGCAAAGTGGTTATCGCCAAGCGCGAACGTGCATCGTTTCCCTTTTAATTCTTGCTCTTAAGGGGGATAACCAGATGTACAGAATATCTAATAAGCCAATACTTAAATATACAGCTTTAAAACTGGAAGTATATTTACAACGTGCAGCCGATATATTTTTGGCCGATACGTCGATATGTATGCCGTCGATATATCGATAATCTTTTCCAACATGTAGAGAGCAACTGACGATACTGGATTAAATATCGTTATATCGGATTCCCGATATTCTTAAAAATATCAACAGTCCTACTAGCGACTCATCCCGGCTTCAGACGGGTAGTTCTAAGTATCTATTGCCAGACGAGTAATTATGCTTACAGGGCACTGCGTAGAGTTATCATTAAAAATCGGCGAACAACGTTAGGTAACTGAATATTGTCATTTTCGTATAAATGAAACGATTTAAGCAGCACACCCCCTTGTTGGCGTACTGCAGGGCCTAAGGGCGTGAGTGGACTAACCGACTGCAACCCGCTAACAATGCGGGCTGTGTATCACAGGCGCTGCCCACCCCTCCGCCGCCTGCTCACTCGTGGACAAAGCGGTCACGCCAGTCTGCCTCGAGTATCAACATCCCTACAGTGGTTGCTGAGGCCAGCATATACCTTCTAATAGAAGCGAGCAGGGAACTTCAGTTAATATTTGTAGAGAATGGAAGAGATGCATATAGCAACTAGCAGCCAAATCCAAAGATGTACACCTCGGGCATGGATGTATGTGATGTCCTTAGGTTAGATAGGTTTAAGTAGATCTAAGTTCTAGGGGACTTATGACCTCAGAAGTTAAGTCCCATAGTGCTCAGAGCCATTTGAACCATTTTTGAACCAAACGTACAAACAGAAACACAAAGCAGAGATCTTTAGTATATTGTTGTTGTTGTGGTCTTCAGTCCTGAGACTGGTTTGATGCAGCTCTCCATGCTACTCTATCCTCTGCAAGCTTCTTCATCTCCCAGTACCTACTGCAACCTACATCCTTCTGAATCTGCTTAGTGTATTCATCTCTTGGTCTCCCCCTACGATTTTTACCCTCCACGCTGCCCTCCAATACTAAATTGGTGATCCCTTGATGCCTCAGAACATGTCCTACCAACCGATCCCTTCTTATGGTCAAGTTGTGCCACAAACTTCTCTTCTCCCCAGTCCTGTTCAATACTTCCTCATTAGTTATGTGATCTACCCATCTAATCTTCAGCATTCTTCTGTAGCAACACATTTCGAAAGCTTCTATTCTCTTCTTGTCCAAACTATTTACCGTCCATGTTTCACTTCCATACATGGCTACACTCCATACAAATACTTTCAGAAATGACTTCTTGACACTTAAATCTATACTCGATGTTAACAAATTTCTCTTCTTCAGAAACGCTTTCCTTGCCATTGCCAGTCTACGTTTTATATCCTCTCTACTTCGACCATCATCAGTTATTTTGCTCCCCAAGTAGCAAAACTCCTTTACTACTTTAAGTGTCTCATTTCCTAATCTAATACCCTCAACATCACCCGACTTAATTCGACTACATTCCATTATCCTCGTTTTGCTTTTGTTGATGTTCATCTTATATCCTCCCTTCAAGACACCATCCATTCCGTTCAACTGCTCTTCCAAGTCCTTTGCTGTCTCTGACAGAATTACAATGTCATCGGTGAACCTCAAGGTTTTTATTTCTTCTCCATGGATTTTAATACCTACTCCGAATTTTTCTTTTGTTTCCTTTACTGCTTGCTCAATATACAGATTGAATAACATCGGGGAGAGGCTACAACCCTGTCTTACTCCTTCCCAACCACTGCTTCCCTTTCATGTCCCTCGACTCTTATAACTGCCATCTGGTTTCTGTACAAATTGTAAATAGCCTTTCGCTCCCTGTATTTTACCCCTGCCACCTTTAGAATTTGAAAGAGAGTATTCCAGTCAACATTGTCAAAAGCTTTCTCTAAGTCTACAAATGCTAGAAACGTAGGTTTGCCTTTCCTTAATCTTTCTTCTAAGATAAGTCGTAAGGTCAGTATTGCCTCACGTGTTCCAGTATTTCTACGGAATCCAAACTGATCTTCCCCGAGGTCGGCTTCTACTAGTTTTTCCATTCGTCTGTAAAGAATTCGTGTTAGTATTTTGCAGCTGTGGCTTATTAAACTGATTGTTCGGTAATTTTCACATCTGTCAACACCTGCTTTCTTTGGTATTGGAATTATTATATTCTTCTTGAAGTCTGAGGGTATTTCGCCTGTTTTATACATCTTGCTCACCAGATGGTAGAGTTTTGTCATGACTGGCTCTCCCAAGGCCGTCAGGAGTTCCAATGTAATGTTGTCTATTCCGGGGGCCTTGTTTCGACTCAGGTCTTTCAGTGCTCTGTCAAACTCTTCACGCAGTATCGTATCTCCCATTTCATCTTCATCTACATCCTCTTCCATTTCCATAATATTGTCCTCAAGTGCATCGCCCTTGTATAGACCCTCTATATACTCCTTCCACCTTTCTGCTTTCCCTTCTTTGCTTAGAACTGGGTTGCCATCTGAGCTCTTGATGTTCATACAAGTGGTTCTCTTATCTCCAAAGGTCTCTTTAATTTTCCTGTAGGCAGTATCTATCTTAGCCCTAGTGAGATAAGCCTCTACATCCTTACATTTGTCCTCTAGCCATCCCTGCTTAGCTATTTTGCACTTCCTGTCGATCTCATTTTTGAGACGTTTGTATTCCTTTTTGCCTGCTTCATTTACTGCATTTTTATATTTTCTCCTTTCATCAACTAAATTCAATATTTCTTCTGTTATCCAAGGATTTCTACTAGCCCTCGTCTTTTTACCTACTTGATCCTCTGCTGCCTTCACTACTTCATCCCTCAAAGCTACCCATTCTTCTTCTACTGTATTTCTTCCCCCATTCCTGTCAATTGTTCCCTTAAGCTCTCCCTGAAACTCTGTACAACCTCTGGTTCTTTCAGTTTATCTAGGTCCCATTTCCTTAAATTCCCACCTTTTTGCAGTTTCTTCAGTTTTAATCTACAGGTCATAACCAATAGATTGTGGTCAGAGTCCACATCTGCCCCTGGAAATGTCTTACAATTTAAAACCTGGTTCCTAAATCTCTGTCTTACCATTATATAATCTATCTGATACCTTTTAGTATCTCCAGGGTTCTTCCATGTATACAACCTTCTATCATGATTCTTAAACCAAGTGTTAGCTATGATTAAGTTGTGCTCTGTGCAAAATTCTATCAGGCGGCTTCCTCTTTCATTTCTTAGCCCCAATCCATATTCACCTACTACGTTTCCTTCTCTCCCTTTTCCTACACTCGAATTCCAGTCACCCATGACTATTAAATTTTCGTCTCCCTTCACTATCTGAATAATTTCTTTTATTTCATCATACATATCTTCAATTTCTTCGTCATCTGCGGAGCTAGTTGGCATATAAACTTGTACTACTGTAGTAGGTGTGGGCTTCGTATCTATCTTGACCACAATAATGCGTTCACTATGCTGTTTGTAGTAGCTTACCCGCATTCCTATTTTCCTATTCATTATTAAACCTACTCCTGCATTACCCCTATTTGACTTTGTGTTTATAAGCCTGTAGTCACCTGACCAGAAGTCTTGTTCCTCCTGCCACCGACCTTCACTAATTCCCACTATATCTAACTTTAACCTATCCATTTCCCTTTTTAAATTTTCTAACCTACCTGCCCGATTAAGGGATCTGACATTCCATGCTCCGATCCGTAGAACGCCAGTTTTCTTTCTCCTGATAACGACATCCTCTTGAGTAGTCCCCGCCCGGAGATCCGAATGGGGGACTATTTTACCTCCGGAATATTTTACCCAAGAGGACGCCATCATCATTTAATCATACAGTAAAGCTGCATGCCCTCGGGAAAAATTACGGCCGTAGTTTCCCCTTGCTTTCAGCCGTTCGCAGTACCAGCACAGCAAGGCCGTTTTGGTTAATGTTACAAGGCCAGATCAGTCAATCATCCAGACTGTTGCCCTTGCAACTACTGAAAAGGCTGCTGCCCCTCTTCAGGAACCACACGTTTGTCTGGCCTCTCAACAGATACCCCTCCGTTGTGGTTGTACCTACGGTATGGCTGTCTGTATCGCTGAGGCACGCAAGCCTCCCCACCAACGGCAAGGTCCGTGGTTCATGGGGGGCTTTAGTATATAACGCGTGTAAAAGGAGAATGCATGAATGCGTTATAGTGGAAGCAGAAGATTAGGGTTCAAATGGCTCTAAGCACTACGGGACTTAACATCTGAGGTCATCAGTCCCCTAGATTTAGAACCACTTAGACCTAACTAACCTAAGGACATCACACATATTCATGCCCGAGGCAGGATTCGAACCTCCGACCGTAGCAGCAGCGCGGCTCCGCACTGAAGCGCCTAGAACCGCTCGGCCACAACGGCCGGCGAATATTAGGGAAGGTCAACTTTCCCCAGTGGATGTGCACCATCACCAAAATGATCAGAGCTTAACATAAACTGAAAAAAAATACATCCACCAGTGAAAGTGAACCATCACTGTACTCAGCTAGGGAAAGTATACAGTAGCATATTATCCACTAGTGGAGGTATACCTTCTCTACTCCCGGGTTATTATCGGTGCGTCCAACAATGCTACTAAGCATCAGCATGACTGTAATTGTCGTCAGCTCGTTATTGTTATACAGCAGTGCAGTTGTGGATGACAGTAGTACAGTTACGGTTTACAGTAGTGCAGCTGTGGTTGATATCAGGGAAGTTCTACGAACTTCTTAGAATGGAACAGGGAAATCTCTGTTATAATTCTGCCTTCATGGACAGAGAAAAGTATGAGTCACTTATGAGGAAGGCTACATCACTAAAATTTGGACGAAAGAGGGACGGCAACGACTACAAGTTTTTGAAGAGATGTGAAGTGCTGGAAGTGAATCAGCATCATCATCGGGTTGCCTGCCTTGCGCCAGGTTTTGACTGCATAGCCCTCCACGCGTCTCTGTCTTCTGCGTTCCTCATCATTCTTTGGTACCCTCCTTGTGACCTGCTGACATCATCCAGCATCTGGAACCTCCATCTGCCCTTCCCTCTCTTTCCTGGAGCGTAACCTTCAATTGCCTCCAATAGAAGGCAATCTATTCTTAGATTGTGGCCTATCCAGTTTAACTTCCTGTTCTTCACCGTCAGCAGCATTCTCAGTACTTCTTCATTCCTGACTATCAGTCCAGCTGGTTGTCTCCATTCTATGACGTATCCACATTTCACAAGCTTGAATTCTCTTCTCATCCTGCTTTCCCAAAGTCCACGTTTCTGCACCATACAGGGCTACACTCCATACTAAGCACTTAACCGGTCGCTTCCTTAATTCCTTGTTTAAATAACTAGTTAGGAGTCTTCTCTGCTTTTGAAATGCCTCTTTCGCCGGAGCCATTCTCACTTTATCTTGTTAGCAATCCATGTCTTCTTGAATCCAAGTTCCCCAATACTTGAATGCTCTTACATGTGAATGGCGTAAGCAAATTAATACAATCTGTAACTGAAGAAAATAAGATTAAATACTATGTTTATGATGAAGAACTGTATGATATTCTGCATGACGCTCATGTAATGACTGGCCATGGTGGACGCTACCGAATGATAAAGTGCTTGAAGTCAATGTTCTGTAATATAACATACAGACATGTTCAAATTTGTCTTAGTTTGTGTGAGCCGTGTTTACAAAAGCTAAAAGGTCAGAAAAAAGGAATAGTAGTGAAGCCAATGCTGTTCAAGGAGCTAAATTCCAAATGTCAAGTTGATCTCATCGACTTCCAATTGCAGCCAGATAGACATTACAAATTCGTAATGGTTTATCAGAACCACCTCAATAAATTCGTTGTTCCAAGGCTACTGTAGTCCAAAACAGCTGAAGAGGTATGCGATAACATTATTGACATTTTTACACTGTTAGGCGCTCCCTCAGTATAGCAGCCTGACAATGGTAGAGAGTTCGTTAGCAAAATAATCAGCAGCTTAACTGAACTACGGCCCAATTTTAAGATTGTCTACGGTAAATCTAGAAATAGTCAGAGACATTAATATGTTAACAGATGTTTAATTTTAAATCTGATGTCGGTGAATTCGGCCGTGAGCTAAGTGAAGTTTGCCACTTACCTCAGGATCAGAGGGTTAAGTAGTGCGGCCATTGCAGGGTTAACTTATCTGAGAGGGGGAATGTTTTATTGTTTGTTTTCCATTATTCAAAACGCACAAGCGTGTGCGGTGGAGCACTGCATCGGCGTAGCAAATCCGCGTGGATAGCATTCGTCTACATAACACTATGCACTGCCACGCAGAAGCACGCGGCTGGCAGTTCACTCACTACGTACCACGCGTCGCTCACTCACAGAGTGACACGTAACAGCCGCGTGGCGTTGCCATGCAGGTGAGGAAGCACAGATTCTACAGCCTACACAGCTTCAACAAAACGTAGCAGCACTAATGGGTCCAGCAAGCTTTCGAAAGCATTTAGAATTAGAAATTCTAAGGAGAAGATGTGTACTATATACCTGAGATTCACCAAGTGTCACCCCAGTATAACGAAAATTAATGTGATGAACGATTATTGGATGTTACTGTAGGTCATTGTTTCAGCTGTGGCACTATATATTTCCCTGAATTAATAGCTGATGAAATAATGCTCGCTTTCCATCAGCCACTAAAATCGCACTGACACTTAGACGTATTTTGAACACAACAATTTAAAAAGATTTGTGTTGAGAAGTGTTAAAACATATTTTCATCTTTGTAATTAATAAAAAGCCTCAATCTAGCTACACAGTAGACTTTCATGACTAAATCGAGCAAATGGATTAGTAGGACCCATTACAGTTGATAATATGAACAGAAAGAGAAAGGAAGGCTAAATTGTAGTGGTGAAAAGACATGGGTACTAATCGAATAGATTGCTATCTAGATAATTATTCGAATAAGCAATCATTGAAAGAAATTTATTCACCAATAAATTACCCGTAAATTACATAACAAATAACATATAATGCAACCGTATTTTCTTTGTTTACTTCCTGTACAGAATTAGTATTTGTCCCCTAGGTTCAGTGCAGTTTCTGTTAAATAAATAACTTATTAATGGTTTATTCACAAACGTGGCTAAGTGGCCCGTCTGTCCAGGGCAGGGTGAAGTTAGCGCTTCCTGTTTGCGTCTCTCCTGTTGTGCTGCTTGCGACCGAGTGCGCGCGTCTCTACTCCCACGCAGCTGCTTGTCTTCGTGTCCGAATTCATCGGCCATTATGGCGTTTTCCTATCGCCAAGCCACGGTTAAATTAATATTTCCTTTGGTTCACGAACGACCGAAAGCGTTTGATGTAGAACAATTTATACGGAAGACGAAATGTATCTACAACCTCAGGATGTTGTCGGAATCCATTTGTCGATTCTTAGTATCACAGTGTATATAAAGCTAGCGATTGAAGAGCTATGCGCCGACGTTGTGCGGCACCGTGACACCGATCTGAAGCTCCGATACTCTGACAGCCATATAGGGGTTGTCGTCGTTGATCACGCCGGATTTGGCCTCCGAACGTTGACAGTTTTCGAACGCCCCCTTGAGGTGCTGTCGTCGTTATGCTGACTACCTTTAACCTTAAGGCAACATCGTCAGTCGCGTTGCTGAATCGTGCTATCTGTCAGATAAAAATTGAACTAAGTGTTTTCTTACTTCGTTGTTGTTGGCTGCAGGACTGTAGTCATGTACGATGGCCAGCACCGCACTTGTTCACGTTGTGGCCAGGAAGGCCATGTCCGTTCTCAATATTTCCGACGTAGACTGATTCAGACGCCGATCGGAGACGTCACTGTGTTATCTCTATCTCACGCAACCGTGGCGAGGCTGCCTGCTCTGCCCGAACTGAATCTGTCAGCGCAGGCGTCGACTCCTCTCGACGACGCGATGAATGTTTTGCCTGTCTCTACTACACAGCCACCAACGGACGATTGGGGCAGATGCAAGCCGTCTGTCCTGACCCCATGGTTGTTGATCATCGAAATGTACCGACCTCCTCTTTTCTGCCGCATGACGGACGACAGCCGTCCGCCATCCGACACGGAACATGTTAGAAAGCAACGGTCGCCGAAGAAACGAAAGAGACAGTGCCGTACCTCTCCTGACACCTGCCTCTATGGCTGTGTGCACAGGATGATGAACCTCCAACTGATGATGCGCTGTCTTCCGACGCCCTGGCACTGGACGACACGACTTTTTCCCCGACCCCATCTTCAATCAACATTCACCTATGAGCACTGACCTTCACCCTCCTCCGTCTGATGCCGTTTCCCCATTTTCCGTGTCTAACACTACCTGTGGGCGCACCTCTCATAGTATCCCACTGGAGGGGCGTTTCTCCTGGGCGGACGACGTCGATGCTGAGGATAGACGTTCTGGAGGTGTACAAAGCGGTGTAACGCCTTTGGTAGCGTCAGCTTCCTCCCTGTCACAGTTATGTGCTCTTCTACAGGGGACTGACGGTGAGCTCCCCGTGCTTCCTCTGTGCTTGCATCGCCCAGCCGCCTGGCAATGGCAGCTTTTCAAACTTATCACATAGCCATGGTCAGTATCAGTACCATTCACGTGCATGATAAACAGGTATTACTCCATGAAATGCTGTGCACTGCAGATGATGACAGTGTGCCATCCGGTCCGGGTCGACACCGTGAACGTCACACTTTCTTCTCTGAAAAGGTCATGCCTCTCTTCCTGGGTTTAGCAGGATGTCTTAACTACTGGGGCACCTTCAATTCCACCCAGGCGCCCATTCTGACAATGATGGACATATCTGTGCCATTGATCTTTGCTGTAAAGGGTGTGGCGCAGCCTGGGACCATGGAAACTGAACATGATCCATCTTAATTCACCCTACTGCTAGAAGCTCATCGAGGCCACATGGACAGCTTGTCGTCGATACCTCGGTTCATATCAGTCTGCCCTGTCATGGTGGATCCCTTGAACATAGCCTGCCCTCTACAAGGCCTTGATTGGTTATGGAAAGAAGGTCTTGGCGCGTCGTGGCGTGGCGGCGACGAACCTAGGATTTTTACTTCACCATTCCCTTCGAATGAACTATCGCGCCATATTTGCCAGAGTTTCTGGCGATGGTGAATCGTGCCTAGCCACAGCTCACTGCCCTCTGTCGACGTCACGTCGAAGAAGCTACATCACGGGTTAGCCCAGGAGTGCCTCTATGTACCATGTGACAGTGTAACTATGCCGCTGTCGAAGACTTTGGTTAATTTTCTTACAACTGATGATGGGTGGTGCTTAGATACTCAACACGATATATGGTCTGCCCTTCATGTGCACTATGTTACGCTGTACTCTGCACAACGTCATCACCCTGCCAACGTTGTGGCGTTCTCCTGACTCTCTTTTGGTTCACTTCCTGGGGTACAACGATGGGTCTGCTTGCTGACATTATGGAAGACGAAGTCCGTGATGATATTCAGGCAGGTTCTACGAATAAGTGCCCAACCATGAGGCCTCCCACTAGGTTTTTATTGGACGTTACGTCCCCTACTGGCGCTGGTGTAGACCGAAATTTGTCGGATGTTATGTCACCTGTCGTGCAGATTCCATACGGTTTCCTCGAGAGTCTCCTTATCCCCAGCCACAGCCACAAGGTACCTCACGGATATGCAACAGTCGCCTTTTGATGGTTCAAATGTCTCTGAGCACTATGGGACTTAACTTCTGAGGTCATCAGTCCCTAGAATTTAGAACTACTTAAATCTAACTAACCTAAGGACCTCACACACATCCATGCTCGAGGCAGGATTCGAACCTGCGACCGTAGCGGTCGCGCGGTTCCAGACTGTAGTGCCTAGAACCGCTCGGCCACGCCTTTTGATGTTGCTCAACAGCGACATGAAGATCTTCACCCAGCTCTTGGCTGCAAGGCTTATATGGACTGCCCAGTTGGTATGTGGTTTCCCACGATCGAACCTCTTTTCAGGTGCCAATGACATCCACACTGCCCTCTGTCGGTATTGAGACGTAATCACTCTTGCTCACGCTCGTCATGTGCCTGCACCTTTGGTCACTCTTGACTTCAACCACGCGTTCTATCAGGTCGATCATGACAACCTGGACAGGGTGCTCCGTAATATGGGATATCCTGATACTATCATCGACGTCCCTTCACGGAGCGACGTCCTGTGTACTCTACAATGGCCGTCTCCCACCTCCCACCATGATCCGTTGTTCAATGCGTGGAGGCTGCCCGCTCTCTGCACTGTTGTTTGCTTTCGACATGGAACCGTTGCTCTGCGGCTTCCGTCAACACCTGTCTGGTATGTCTCTCAGTGGTCAGCTGCACTGCTTATGCGAAAGATTTCGTCCGCGTTCTTCATAGATATGATGAGGTCACGGGGTCATAGCATGGTTTACCAACTACAGCGAATCTTCTTGTAGCTGCCTCAATGTTCACAAACAGAGCGCTTTGGCTATAGGTGCGAGGCTTCCTGCAGACAGCGCTGCTCCATTGCTTGTTGTTGCTACCATCCGATGCTTAGGACTCGATTTCGCAAGTGATCTGCGGCGAACGATTACCCTCAACTACCGCCGCTTACTACCCCAATTCCGAGCTGAGCTCATCTTTTACGAGCCCTCGATCTTCTATAACGGACAAGATATGTTAACGTATATCTGGCATCACGTATCCCCCACGTGACACACACTCCTCATCCATGACCCACCTCATGCTAGCGGTATTGGATTCATGTGTTCGCCACGGTTTGCTGTTCAAGATACGGTATGAGACATTCAGCCAGCCATAGTGCAGGGGCGGTTTAGGCCTATATCATGTCCCTGACAGAGCGACAGCTCTTTTCGTCGACTATCAAATGGAGCTGTGGCGCCGTTGTCCCACGTGCATTACCAGCCTGTTGCTGGAGGCGCTTGCACCATGCTCTCTCTCTCAGTCCATATCCAGCTTCCGGACATCTCACCACCTTCTTTTACTTCCACTTTTTCCTGGAAATGTGGTACGACCGTATTGCTATACTACCAGTGCGCTTGATGTCCACGGAGGCGATCTATAGCTTTCTTCAGCAAAACAAGTCACCAAATGTGGTTGAGGGAAAGGATCCCCCCGTCAACTGTCATGCCGTCTGGCGCTCAGTGTGCACTCCATATCCCATCACTGACGTCCTGTCGCATGGTTCCTTACGGTGAGTGGGAAGCAAGTACGCCGCTCACGTCTTGGCGGGATTCACCTTGCATACACCCCATTGTACGTCAATTGTGATGCCTGGCGTGTGGATCAGCGATAGGTGTCTGGTTCTTGGTGCGACAGATGCTGGCCTTGACTACCCGTACGACTCCTCATCAGATACCTCCTCACCTGTTCCTTTTTCCGAACTTTGTATACTTCCCACAAACAAAGACGAACCCCGTGAAATGGATTTGCGGACACATAACTACTTGTTTGCTGACGGCGAGAAAAAGTCCTTGGTTTGTGGCACTTCCTTAATGAACGGCACTGTGCAGTTGTCCGCAATCCCAAATGGTTCGAATGACTCTAAGTACTATGGGACTTAATATCTGAGGTCATCATTCCCCTAGACTTGGAACTACTTAAACGTAACTAACCTAAGGACATCACACACATCCATACCCGAGGCAGGATTCGAACCTGTGACCGTAGCAGCAGCGCGGTTCCGGAATGAAGCGCCTAGAACTGTTCGATCACAACGGCCGGCGCAATCCCAAATACAGACAATCTTTCTCTACTTTTTTTTGTAATATCTTTGTTAACCCACCCCGGAGTTGGGGTGGTACTGCAATGAAGAGTTGATCCACACCTTTCCCACACTTAGTACCGGTTATTCTCTTGTCACAGGAAAATTCTTCTATGGAAAACTATGCGTTGATAGTCCCACCGAGTGTGAAATTTCCTGCTACAGTCGATGGTACACAAAAAATTTCTAAATAAATAAAAAAATCATTAAATGAAATAAAAATCGTTGCGTTGATGTTTTTTGTAGCTATTCCACATTACCTACGCTTTCGTTGTTCTTGGCGGAGGGAACGGGACACGGTGGCCAAACTCTGGTTGCGATCCCTGCCCACTTTGCCACCACCCCTCCTTTTGGGCACCAGGAAGGTTCTTTCCACAAAAAAGTAAATAGGAGATCCCAGATTCGAATCCCGATCTCCCCCACCCCCAAAAAAAGGAGTGGCTTAAATTTTAAATGACGGAACCAAAGGCTTATGGTTCGATCCCTAGTTGGTCCGGCGATTTTCTCTGTTACTTGTCGTTTCTTTCACCTGTAACAATAGCAATAGTTCCAATTCAAGTTCCACCGTATTTCAGAGTACATGTTGAAATGTAGATCCCCTTTAACTGGTTGTACAAGGCTGTTCTACACGTTGAGTTTTACTAACGTAAGTGGTCTTAAGAAGACTACATCTACATCTACATCTACATGCATACTCCGCAATCCACCATACGGTGCGTGGCCTCTGTTCAGAGGCGGGAGGAAGTCTAGGCACACCACTACGCCTAATAAAGTACTGCAATTCTGAAATTAACTTCGAGTTTAGCACAGCTTTACTTGATTTACAGCGTCACAAATGAAACATTAAAATACTTACAGACGGACGGCCCCATCAGTATTGAACAGCCAGCTGACGGTCAGTCGTGACCGATCAGCCTAGCGAGAAGGATGTGGAATTTGTTATGCCATTTTTCTCATAACAAACGTACTTTAATTTAAAATAAATGTTGTTCCGTCATTTTACTTTCTGTATGTGCTGCGGATTATAGGTTCACTTTACATATATGTTGGATCATACGAAAAGCATAGTGACTCACCTATTTTAAGTAATTAATTTTAATGAAGAACTTGTTAATAAAAACTTATGAGTATCTGAGAAAAGCACTGTATCAAACAATGGAGTACCGATGCTGTGCGTCATTGCTGGAGCAGAGGCACTTGGTACATTTGGAAACTTAAATGCGCCCTTGTGTAGGAAGGAGTTTAACAAACAATGAAAGAATCTTTTAACTACCGACTGTCTCAGTCTAGGTGGTTTATAGAACGCACTTCTGACACTCTGAAAAATAAACGGAGAATGGAGAGACCGCCGCGTGGGATTAGACGAGCGGTCTGAGGCGCTGCCATCATGAACTGTGCGGCTGGTCCCGGCGGAGGTTCGAGTCCTCCCTCGGGCATGGGTGTGTGTGTGTGTTTGTCCTTAGGATAATTTAGGTTAAGTAGTGTGTAAGCTTAGGGACTGATGACCTTAGCAGTTAAGTCCCATAAGATTTCGCACACACTTGAACATTTGAGAATGGAGAATGTTTCATCGATCAATCGATGTTCGAGAAGGATTTGCAATTGCCATAATTAACACGTGCTGTATTTTACAAAATAATGTGGCAGAAAGAGATGGCTATGAATTTGAAAAAATACTGTACATCCCTTCAGAACTGTAAACTTCTCCTGATCCTACAAGTTGCCGAAAGTCATTGCGTGAACTGTTTCAGGATACAAGCCTACGGAGACTGAAGGCAGCTACGTAACGTTCTCTACGAGACAGCCTGCTCACAACTGGCAACGCGTAGCCAGCCGGCTGTCGTAACGGCCCAATGTGCGGGCTACAATGCATGTCATTGTCTTACCGGCTGCCGCAGACGGGCTGCCTAGTGCTTTTCGACCTTTACACTACCGACTCGTACCCTGTCAGCTATCTCTGCATTTGCCAATATGTCTCTCCCTCCCACTGCTAACATGCGCAAGAACTCTACGTAAGCAGCCAGCGATGAGAATGCAGTCGACAAAAAGTTGTCAACGTTCTTCTCTAACAGCTAACACTATCGAATACGCTTGGCTCTTTCATATAATTACGCAATTCGTTCGGGTCTGTAGTGCAACAAAATGGGTAAACTCATGGTTTCTAATGATTAACATCACCAGACTTTTAATCCAAAGTCCCGTACAGCATTTGTAGAATGCTGCTGGACGTCCAAAGTCATTCAAAGCGTTTTAGGATTAACTCAGAATAAGCTTGCCGTTAGAATATGGAATAGTTTATCGATCCGACATACGTCTACGTAATTATATACAGTTTTCAGATACTTAATGACGCAGAGGTTTGAGATTCAAAAATGTCTGAAGGGACTCTAGGTTTCAGTATATAAAATAGTTCGTCATGTACAGCACATTTGCAACTTTTGTATCGTGAAAGTGTCAACAGACGATTGGAAAACGTTTTTCATCTTTTTCTACCAACAGCAATTATTGCAGTAAGGTCTTACTCAAGATTTAAAAAGAAGTAGTTCACCTCTATTACTGTCCATGATCAAGGGAGACTTGCAACAAACTTCAGACATATAGTAGCCAAAGAAACGTGAAAGAAATCGGGTCACAAGTTTCGAATGATATGACTTAAGAAGAATATTTTATTTGGAATGTGTTTTGAGAAATAAAGTTAAAGTGGACTCACAACGAAATATTAGCGAAAAATTACGGCAGAATTGATGATTTTTTTAATTTTTGCCGAAGAACATTATAAGCTGAAAGTCATACATCGAGTCATGATTACAGAGGAATTCAGGAGCGCATTGCATGTAAAATGTATTTTCTTTAGTGTCAGAACGGTAAATCTCCGTAAATGAAGTACAGTTTCTGATGAGACTATTTTTTAAAAAAGAGTTGTTCAAAAAACTAATTTAAAACAAACAACAAGTACATTCATTTAATAAATGGCAAGGAATTGGAAAAATAAATGGCCCTGGATTTCAAATTTACCAATTATTCTTAACATTTTTTATTCTTTGATGATGAATAAGTATTTTCTTTCATGTAAGTGAGTAATGTTCGATTAACATTTATTATTCACGAATAACGAATAATCGTTTATGTCTACATTTGTTGTTCGTCATTCACATAAATTTAGCCCAAGCCTTGTGCTAAGCGAAGCGCATAGTGCATGCACACACCGCAGATCGCAGCCTCTGTGGAAGTGAGTGCAAGTGCGTGAAATCCGCGTGACGCTCACGTGGCTTTCATTATGTATTCCCGCTGCCACTCGCACACTGCTGGTGCGTGTGGACCACGCGCATAGCCAACGCACTTGCGGGGCCATATAATGCGCGACCCGTAGGGATCAGCTGCTGAGGTTTAAATTTTGAAACTGATGTAACATAGATTCGTGAATGCGCATTATGGAGACTGTCAGCATCAAATGTGGTCATATCAAGGAATATCAAATAAAATTAAGACTGTTGTACTAGAATACAATGCATAGAAGAAAAATTAGATTCAAAACATTTAGTAAACATTTGTGATCGTATCTCACGTTGCATAAATGTAAGTACAGGTACTGTTGTCAATCAGTTAATCATTCGATCACAAAATCAACCTAACAACACTATGTCAGGCATCTACAGTGTCATAATTTTGGGGCCTGGTAAGGGAGGCAGTAATCTACGACAGAAAACAGTTAACAAGATATGTTTCGAATGGTATCGATATTTATCAGTTAGGACTTTGTCAACGGCAAACCTATGGCTTCCTTACTAAAGCTAATCTATTGGGGGCCCATAGCATACTAATTTATGTAGGTTACCTATTAATAATAAGATCGACACATATGCAGCCCGACCTGCCGCCCCATAATGTCAGTATTAGTTCCTGAGCAAAAACGTTTGACGACCACTATTCTAAAGAATGGCACTAAAATGTTCATCACAACGGTCGCCCTGTCACCTTCCAATCTGCTCTACGGATGCCGTCTGTCCCCTGACGTTTCTCGCAGGATTCAACTGTTCTAGAAAGAAAAGAGCTTGGGTAATCGGAGACAACCGCTTGTTGTCAGTCAGCAAAGGTCTAGTTTTAGTAGTATCGAACACATTCAGTACTTCTCGTCAGCATTCTATTTAGCACCTGTTTCAGACTCTTAATGGAGACACGAATCTGGTTGAATTATTTTATGCTCTGTCCCTGTGCGTACGTCAGTTGGACATCACAGACGTAGGAGGTAGATGATTATACTTATCAGCCGTGAAATACGAATCACCGCAGTTTCCACTACCATTATTTTATTGCTTTACTTTTGTTGCTTTATTTTGTTGCTTATAAAACACTAATCCGAAGGGTTCTTAAGAAATGTTCGTCTGTCGAGGATCATTACCCAGTACTGCTAGTAGAGGTAATAGGGGAGATTTAAATATGAATACTGCTTTTCGTCACGGGTTTCGTAATCGCAGGAGCGTTAGAAAGTTGCTCATCAGGCTCCAGTCACGGAGAGGTGTATCGTTAAAATTCCGTGATCGTGCGTTGTAAGATGAAAGAGGCAACATATTACTTACTCCTGCATAATCTCGCAAAATGGCCGATGGCCGCGACGAGGAAATCAGAGATACCAGGTCTCGTACAGAGGTTTTACCTGACGTCCTATTACTGGCGAATTGAACAGGGAAAATATATTTGTACTAGAATTACCCTCCGCCACACACTGCAAGGTGGCTTACGGAGAATAATTGTAGAACTAGAGGCACAAGCTTTGCCCTCTCAGAAGTACTTTCCCCCTTGGAGGGAAATTCTATTGGCTCATCCCTTTTCCCCAACTCGAACAAATGGCTTCCTTTAGTCAAGCACATTGAGCAAAATGCATGCCGACAGGTTACCAGTCCATTTCTCTGCCTAATTTCTTATCACGTTCTACGTCACAACCTTATGACGTAAGTGTCGTTTGACCTAAGAAGTGGTCTTAATGATACCTTATTCCGCATTTTGCAACAAGCATTTCTATTTCAGATCTGAAATTTTTTGTTTCGAGGAGAATCCCTCTCATACGATTTGGGCTTACAGATGACACTTTGACAGCCACGGTTTCATTAAAGCTAACATCTCACCTTTTCTTTAGGAGCTCAATTAATTCAATAACATCTCATACATTTTTCCAGTCACAAACGACCTTCCCGTAATGGTTAGCCATTTCTGAACACTGAACGTGGTGCCATATCGGCTCTATCCGCAATCAACATCATTGCCACTGAGACGTGGGACACACACTCAGTAACGACAAGGCAATAATTACCAACCAAACGCCGGCCGGTGTGGCCGTGCGGTTCTAGGCGCTTCAGTCTGGAACCGCGTGACCGCTACGGTCGCAGGTTCGAATCCTGCCTCGGGCATGGATGTGTGTGATGTCCTTAGGTTAGTTAGGTTTAAGTAGTTCTAAGTTCTAGGGGACTGATGTCCATAGATGTTAAGTCCCATAGTGCTCAGAGCCATTTGAACCATCTGAACAAACTCTGGCTTGTAATTTCCAACAGATTTTATTTAACAATTGCATAACAACAGCAAATTGCTGTTATCCCAGAATAATATACATAATTGCCCTGGAATTTGAAACATTACTGAACAGACGAAATGTGTACGGGCGTCAAAGCCCACCACAAGGAATAAATAATTTTAAAACCGTCTTTACATAAATCTTAAAAACCATACAAACAATAAATGGTTTACTGAGAAAAACTTCCACAGAAACATTGACCTTTTAAGGTATGACAGTAGAAACAACTCATAATTTCTCTTTCTGAATAAGATATTAAAAACCCAGTACAATGAAAGGCATCTTACAGGCATTACGAAATTTCAGTGACAAGTAATGGCACATCAGAGGTGCGCGGAAACTACAACTCAGGTCGAGCCTGAATGAAAGCTGAAAAGAACGGTGAAGAAGGAAAGACGGGCTCCTCAGTGTCACCAGGAACGACTAATAAAATACTCATCTTAAATTCGCCGAAGAACTGGAGTCTACTGATAAACACAGCGACCGCGCTATCGGTTACAATTCAAACTGGCCGTCGCCAAGGCGTCGTTCCCCAGTTAAACGACCACCTGCAGCGGACGACGCGCACCGCTGATTATACGACTGAAACAACAACATGAAACCACGCAGCAACTGGGCAGTATCCAGAGTAACACAATCCTTAAAATATTAGAAAAAATTAAAAACAGGAATACGGCCACAAGGGATCCATAAGCCATCTAGAATTAACCATCTGAAATACCTGTACTACTTTGTCATTAATAATATGTGCAGACAGGCTTATTACTGTCAGAGTAGGAAGTGATAATATATTCAAATGTATAAGAAGATGGTCATAGTGCTAAATCACGCACTCATAAGTTAACTCATAACATAACCCCAGAGCCGATTAATTATTTTATATATATTCCATAAACACACACACAACAATTACATTACGACAGGACTCCAGCACACAATAAATTTTTCCATCATTAAGCTCCTGCTTGTTTATTTCTGAACACATTACGTAAACACCAGCAGTCAGCCAGAAGATCGAACCTGTGATTATTTCGGAGTGCACAGACACGCACTTAGATATACACTCCTTGCCCGTATCTCAAGTGCGTCCTAAACAGGCAAAGCTCATTCACACGGTTAACCACTGTTCAATAAGTTGTGCACCAGTGGTCAATACAAAACAGATAACATGAACGTTCAAACAATGGGAGAGCCGTTAACTGTAAAGAGCACGAAATTAAATATGCATAGATACAGTAGGACTCTAAGAACCAGTACAATTCCCACCGTTTGATTCCGCAGCTTACACGGTTGCAGGCTGATACATTCCAAAGCCACTTTCACATGTTCACATCGTTTAGCAGCACAGATGACACCATCGCCCTCACTAGACAGTACACACTCGCCGACCCCTCGCACTTCTCCATCCGCAGCCCCACTGCCCACGTGACAGAAAGAGGCAGAGCGCGCGCGAAGAGCGACCGCCGACAACCAGACTGCACACCGGAGCTTCAACCAACCGACCAAAACCAGCCCTCTCCCCACAGCGTCGTGCGCTTAAATAGCCGAAAAGCGACCGAAGAGGAAAACCGCGGCGACGCGATATAGAGTCGATCGCAGAGATCTTAAATAAATACAGATAAGAGACTAGTGCCAACGATGCCACGTATCACCCACTTCTATAGCCGCTAGTCGCTACATAACTATGTGGTACGGACTTCCCCGCATGTCTGCTTACAACTATGCATATCACTACTGTTTGCTGACTTTTAGCGTCAGCAGATTTCTCAACCAGTACATCCTACAACTCCACATCACTCACTTTATAAAACCTAAATGCAGTATCAGTTACTTAAATTAGACATACAATACCTACCACTGTTCAGATCTTTCACAAAGTCCCAGTGTGTGTGACTTGCTCCTAAGTGACAGATCCTCCCCCTAACTCCCTATTTTCCACCACTGTGTTAGCCTTTGCAGCCACTGAGAACTACACTCCTGGAAATGGAAAAAAGAACACATTGACACCGGTGTGTCAGACCCACCATACTTGCTCCGGATACTGCGAGAGGGCTGTACAAGCAATGATCACACGCACGGCACAGCGGACACACCAGGAACCGCGGTGTTGGCCGTCGAATGGCGCTAGCTGCGCAGCATTTGTGCACCGCCGCCGTCAGTGTCAGCCAGTTTGCCGTGGCATACGGAGCTCCATCGCAGTCTTTAACACTGGTAACATGCCGCGACAGCGTGGACGTGAACCGTATGTGCAGTTGACGGACTTTGAGCGAGGGCGTATAGTGGGCATGCGGGAGGCCGGGTGGACGTACCGCCGAATTGCTCAACACGTGGGGCGTGAGGTCTCCACAGTACATCGATGTTGTCGCCAGTGGTCGGCGGAAGGTGCACGTGCCCGTCGACCTGGGACCGGACCGCAGCGACGCACGGATGCACGCCAAGACCGTAGGATCCTACGCAGTGCCGTAGGGGACCGCACCGCCACTTCCCAGCAAATTAGGGACACTATTGCTCCTGGGGTATCGGCGAGGACCATTCGCAACCGTCTCCATGAAGCTGGGCTACGGTCCCGCACACCGTTAGGCCGTCTTCCGCTCACGCCCCAACATCGTGCAGCCCGCCTCCAGTGGTGTCGCGACAGGCGTGAATGGAGTGACGAATGGAGACGTGTCGTCTTCAGCGATGAGAGTCGCTTCTGCCTTGGTGCCAATGATGGTCGTATGCGTGTTTGGCGCCGTGCAGGTGAGCGCCACAATCAGGACTGCATACGACCGAGGCACACAGGGCCAACACCCGGCATCATGGTGTGGGGAGCGATCTCCTACACTGGCCGTACACCACTGGTGATCGTCGAGGGGACACTGAATAGTGCACGGTACATCCAAACCGTCATCGAACCCATCGTTCTACCATTCCTAGACCGGCAAGGGAACTTGCTGTTCCAACAGGACAATGCACGTCCGCATGTATCCCGTGCCACCCAACGTGCTCTAGAAGGTGTAAGTCAACTACCCTGGCCAGCAAGATCTCCGGATCTGTCCCCCATTGAGCATGTTTGGGACTGGATGAAGCGTCGTCTCACGCGGTCTGCACGTCCAGCACGAACGCTGGTCCAACTGAGGCGCCAGGTGGAAATGGCATGGCAAGCCGTTCCACAGGACTACATCCAGCATCTCTACGATCGTCTCCATGGGAGAATAGCAGCCTGCATTGCTGCGAAAGGTGGATATACACTGTACTAGTGCCGACATTGTGCATGCTCTGTTGCCTGTGTCTATGTGCCTGTGGTTCTGTCAGTGTGATCATGTGATGTATCTGACCCCAGGAATGTGTCAATAAAGTTTCCCCTTCCTGGGACAATGAATTCACGGTGTTCTCATTTCAATTTCCAGGAGTGTATCTTCATAAACATGCTAGGAACGGGACCTGCCCCATATCCCTAGTCTATATTATCTCATGAATGCCACTTGCGAGAGATATACCGCGTGAAAACGAATATAACGTACAAGTTATGTAGGTGGTGTAGGTTGTGAGTAAGAATCAATGGCGACTGGTGGTGCCTAGAGGAACAATGACTTTTCGTACGTATCCCTGGTGCTTGCCATTGGAGTCGCCAGTGGCTATCATATGCGTACCATCTCCTGATTGCAAATCCTGACAACAAGGCCGACGGCAAATGGTTTTCCAATATATCTTACGATCCCAGTAACTATTAAGTCTTAAAAGAAAAAAATGTCGTGTGACTAGGGCCTCCCGTCGGGTAGACCGTTCGCCGGGTGCAAGTCTTTCGATTTGACGCCACTTCGGCGACTTGTGCGTCGATGGGGATGAAAATGATGATGATTAGGACAGCACAACACCTAGTCCCTGAGCGGAGAAAATCTCCGACCCAGCCGGGAACCGAACCAGGGCCCTTAGGATTGACATTCTGTCGCGCTGACCTTTTTTCTTTTTTTTTTTTTCGCTTTAGTTCGTTGCATCCGCTCGGGCCGGACGTCGTAAGACATCAATTTAAGTTTGTTGTTGATCTGTTATCTCAGTTTTTTTACTACAGAGGACACGTTACTCTCTTACCGAACACGCTGAGCTACCGTGCCGACGATCTTACGATCCCAGTAACTATTAAACCACACAGTTAACGGGGGCGGACTATTAATTCTTAATCTTTGATTATAGACGCACCTTTCATTTCCTTAGCACAACATTATCAACTCCACTATCTACCATCTACAGATTGCGCTCATCGATTTACGTCCTTGTGTATGCTATATTGCGCGTGTACGCATTTATTTCTTGTATTATAAATGGCACAATTTGTGATTTACGCTCGCTAATGTTTCAACTTTTGTCTCAAAGATCACTGCGACTATCATTTTTGCCAATGGCTTGTCACCTATTTGAGTGAACCCGTAGAGTCCTCTCGCTCTCCTTCCGCACATGCTGCTTATGGTTCTGGAAATTTGAACACTGTGTGAGTTTCTTTCCTGTCCCTGATCGCTGCTCGTGGTCTCGCGGTCGCGTTCTCGCTTCCCGAGCACGGGGTCCCGGGTTCGATTCCCGGCGGGGCCAGGGATTTTCACCTGCCTCGAGATGACTGTGTGTTTGTGTCGTAATAATCATTTCATCATTATTCATGAAAGTGGCGAGATTGGGCTGAGCAAAGCTTGGGAATTTGTACGGGCTCTGATAACTGCGCAGTTGAGCGCCCCGCAAACCAAACATCATCATCATCTTTCCTGTTCCTGCTTTGCATGAGGTTGTTCCTTCTTTAAAGTGACTTTACCATCTCCGCACGGTTGTGCAGAGTTTAAGACATTTCGTCAACGCTACGTTTACTATTCTGTAGAATTCGAGACAAATTCCAAAAATGGAATAGTAAAATGAACAGGTTGTTTATTCTACCAAACTATAAATTATTACTCTTAATAGAAATAAGATTCTTTAACCTAAACTGCAATAGTTCGGATACGTGATGTATCTGGATGCTAGTTAGAGTCACTAGCATAATTAGTAACCACAATGGATTCACTAAGACAGTGAAGGCAGTGTGTAGCACAGTTCCTGAATTAGGACGTGTCAGCTATCACTTAACAAAGGAAACAGTGTGGCTGTTGTGTACCTAAAGTGAAGCGTTGAACAGCCCGTTTTCAGGTCGTCTTCGGCAGGGCTAGATAACCCATGGCAAAGTTCCTTCCGCACACAGTCCGAAGTAATAGCAATCAGTCGACGTTGTGCAGGAAACGTAGTCATAGCGAACGTGCCTCCTGCCTTGCTGTGCGCCAGTTTGATAGTCCATGGCCAAGTTATCGTGTGATGTTACTTACCGGGAGGCCCTCTCTCTAGTGCCGCTTACTTTGTGGACGGGAAACTCTCTTCTTACTTTCCTTTGGCGGCGCGGGATCGTTGACCAGCGCTGTAGTCACGCAGACTCCCGCGTTTTCTGTCTCCATGGTGCTAAGATCGGAGCGAACGTAGCATTCCCGCTTCCGAAAAAGCCGCTCTTACAGCTGGGACCGCCTCGTAAGCCGCTGGCATCTGCAATGGCCACCAGGGCCTCGGGGACAGACGTCTTCAGCGGCTCGAACCCCGAGTTCTTCACTCTCGTCCATTCGGGATATAGGCTTGTCGAGGAAAACCGCTGGGGAAAGACCCAGCCCCGAGAGCTTGAGGGAAGGGAGATGCATTTCTTCCTTGTTCGATGTTTGCAACATCTGGACATCTTCATCGTGCAAGGTGACTGGAATCTGGTCTGATTCCAATGCTGCTGGTGAAGGTGGCACGATGGACACTACATCTGAAGCTGGGGCCTCACACGGGCTTGGAGCTTGATATGATACTACGGTTGGGGCCATCTCCATCTCAAGCTGGCTTGGAGGTTGTTGTTGAGGTACTGGGAGGTTGGTATCTGCGCTGGACCAAGCGCCTCTTTCGTAGGCCGTGGTGCAGAGTAGTGGGGCGAAAAGGGTGGCAGCCCTATAGGCATCGCTGTAGGCTGCTTCAGCGTAGCGGCTGCGGAATTTGTCTCTCGACTTCAGCGTGGAACAGTTGGTCCTCTTGGGCCAACTCGTGGTGGCAGCTCATCTGAAACATGCTGCCGCGGGGCAGTATAGTTCTTGTTAGGTGGAGTGCTGCGCAACTGATTGTTATGGAGATGTGCAGTGCTTGTAGTAGTGTGCACAAGAAACATGGCTCTTTCACATTGTATCAACTCCTCCTTCCCTCTCCCCCCTTCCCCCCTCCAGTCCCACCTGTTTTCGCCCTTGTAAAGGCGAACCAGACAGACTGATCACATTTAAATGGCGCCGGGTAATGCTGGAGGGGCAGGAGCAAGTTGAGTCAAGTGCAATGAGGCCTACAACGGAGTAATTTCGCCGAAGATTTATCGTGGATGCATGGCACTGACCATTACTACGAGAGAAACAGCAGAGGAGCCTAAGATCCTGGCATGGTTTGAACTAGTTTCGACATTTGTGTCTTGAGGGAATGAACCATCTTTTCGGCTTCTCCATTCGAAGCAGGAGGGAATGGTGTCGACTTGATGTCTTCATCTACATTTACATCGATACTCCGCAATCCACCTTACCCCATGTCACTACTAGCCATTTCCTTTCCTGTTCCACCTGCAGATAGAACGAGGGGGAAACGACTATATGCCTCTGTATGAGCCACAATCTCTCGTATCTTATCTCCGTGGTCCTTGCGCGCATTGTATATTGGAGGCAACAGAATCGTTCTGCAGTCAGCTTGATGGATGCTGTGCGTACAAGAAAAATCGTCAAATTTATTGAATAACAAGCTAAAAGTTAGAGAGAGCATCGATGATGATCAGCCATTGAGCTGGGAAGGGTCCAGCAAATTCTATGTGCACCAGTTTCCAAGTTGCTGCAGTGTCCAGGAGAAGAATTTTTGCTTGGGTGAAGCTTTGATCTCTGCACGAGTTTTACAGTTTTTCAGAAATTTCTTGACGTCCGCTTGCATCCCTGGCCAGAAACAGTGTCTCTGAGCGAACCGTCCCGTTCGAACGATTACCCAGTGCATGCGATTATGATGCTTGAGGATTGTGGGGCACAGAAAGGGTGGAATGACTGCTGTAGTCCGTTGATGCAAGTTATTATACAAGATCACTCCATCGTTCTCTGTGAAGACAAGATGTTCAGAAAAAAAACTTGAACTGATAGGGGAATGGCATCCTGTTTCTTCTTAGACCAGCCATGGTGCAAATAGTGGGCGATCTACGTTAATTCCGGATCTTTGCCGGTTTCCATGGCAATGCATGGTGCATCAATGGGAAATCGGGTTAATAGTTCGTCGGTAGTGTCATCGACGAATTGGCACGTATGTTCTGAGGTTTCAAAGGCTGGATCTGGAGGTATTGATAGTTTGCAGACAACATCCGAGTTCTCATGTTGTCCGGATGCCGTGTATGCAATGTTACATTGATGTCAAGCAAGGTAGAGTGCCCACCATTGAATTTTTAATCCTATTCAGTCAGGGACGGGCACATTTGCACTGTGTAAGGATCACAATAGTTTGTGGTCCGTAAAAATTGTGAAGGGGCGCCCGTAAAGTTATTTCTGGAACCATCTCCCAGAAACAGGACATAAAGAGTCCCTTTTTCTGATTGTGAGTATTTAACTTAAATCGTGTTCGATTTTTTGGAGGCGTAAGTATCAGTTCGTTCTAGACCATTGATGTGCTGAGAGATCATAGCTCCAAGACCATACGATGAAACGTCTGTGGTTAAAAAAAAAGGGGTATGGAGTTTATAACACTAGCATATATGTCACTCTTCACTAACAACCGAAACTTTAGTCCTGTCACGGGAAAAACTACATATAACACTCACATATATCATTCTAACGTGAAACACGCTAATGTTACCCTCTGAGAAGATTTCGAAAATTGACGTCGCGTGTGTATAATGGACCAAGATATCGGGCTATAATTTCGAATTTGGTGAAATTAACAGAAAAACCAAATGGACTTTAAAGTTGTGTGTTAACGAAAGTGGTAAAATCATAAGTGAGTAAAAAAAAAATGAACGGTTGCTAGCCCAATCAGGCACATTAATTTGAAAATATATGTTTAAGGAAACTGAATATTGGTTACTGACGTTACTTTCGTTGAGATTTCCCTTTGGATAGCAAACAGAATACAAACTGACACAGTGCACTCTGAACTGTGTGTAGCAGCAGTTACCAATAAAGCACATACCAGTAAATTATAGGAAGTAATTTTGCACCAGGCTCATACCAATGACAGCTACACTCAAGAACATTACTTAATCAAATACTGAAATGTTACTGCATGAAGTGCAGAACTAAATTTGGACATGAAGGGCTTGTATCTTGACTGACATGAAAAAAAAAACCACAAATAAAGATGAATGATATCATAAATACACTGTTTAAGCTCCTTTACATATATCAGTTTTCCTTAGCAACAGTAATAGTTCAATTTTTTCCTAATAGGTGGAGAATATGATGTGGACCCATAAACTACGTAGTATAGTTTCACTGGTGAACGCTCTTTGATTATTACAGTAGAAAAGACTAATTAAAAAAGTTAATCATTCACTTCACTTGGAGTAGTGCGTAATTTACTTTGAAAGACAATAAAATACAACACTGGGCTCAATTAGCTTCAAAAAAGAAACCATTCATGATAGAAATCAAAACCACACTATTTTTGAAAATGAGTGTAACTTATTTGCCTTTTTATCACCTGTGAAGCAAGTATTCTAGACAATAATATTTACACTATCTTGCACTGTAACCCTATAAAACTATATTGTGTAATAAACTAAGGATACTTTAGCAAAAGCCTATCCAACTTCACTTTTCTGGTTTTAGCTTTAACTTTTACTACTCCATTTACATTAGACAAAAAATCAGTTTTAAATATTTGAATGCAAGAATTGTTCATTTAAATCAGGATACTCGGTTTTAGTAGCACTTAGGTGAGACCCCTGCATAGGTTCGTGATCAGGATAGAAAATAAGGCTCCGGACATGAATTTAGTTTTTGGTGATTATTATTGAAACAGCACACAAATTAACTGGTCAATGCTCATATAGATTACAGAATGTATGAAGTTTGTGAAGCAGTGGCAAAGATTGGTGGCAAGCGACATGGCGGCTAACTGTACTCACGGCTCTCGATGTTTGAATGCTCTATAAAATCTCTTCTTGGCGACTTATTTTCAACATATTAGAGCCATTCCTTTATGCCGAGAATACCAAATAATAGCCAGATCCACATACGAGGCAAATCCTTTGTAAAGCAGCTTCCAATTGCCTCTCTTAGCACCGTCGAAGTGTACCGTGTTTTAGCTAGCCACATCCTGATTGCCGTTCACCCAAAGGAGCCGCTCAGTTCGACCGTCAAAACCACCTTTTTTACATAGCGCCATGCCACTTCCATTGCGGAGGTACTTCCCAACAGCTTTTACATGTTACAAATACAAGTGCCCTAAGCATGAGCCAGCTTTCAATAAACATATCCTTTTTATAAACATGCTCATATTATAATAATTTATCATTTTAACATATACTTTTGCTTTTTTCATACATACATTACAAAACTCTAATATTCTTGCCATAGATCAAGGAGTTTAAATAACACGGAATACACACTTCATAATTTCAGATACACAGTTACTTACTATAAACCTACTTCTAATCGATGTAAGTGTTACAAGTTGTCGTAGTGGATGAAACAACGACATCTTAGCAGTCGTTGCTAAAGCGAGTTGAAAGAATGTCGACATTCGTCAGACCATTTGCACTTTTGCCCTTTGCGTCGCTGAGGGCTGAGGGGTCCGCGAAGGCGGCCGCATTGATCATGAATCTGTGGCAGAACTGGTTTTCATTAAACTCGCCGAAAGTTCGTAATATTCTGAGCTGTGGCAATTTTTTAATCGCTTAGAGGTGTTTTTTTGGAAGGACGGACATCAAGATACCCAAGATACGTCTTCAAAAAGTGACGTTTGGCGCTGCTACAACGCAGACCTCTTTCCCTGAAAATACAGAAGCTTTTCAAGAGAATGTGCAAATAATGGTTTTCTCAGATGACCCAGAGACCACAGCATCATGGCAGTAGTTCGCATAGCACCGTACCCGGTCTTTAATCGCCTCCCAAAATATTTGGAAAACCGTCGGCACACTCGCTACAGCAATCGGTAAGCTTTGGTATTGGAATTGCCCAAAACGGGTGCGAATTACTTCGAGTCTTCATCCAGCGGGAGATGCAAATTGGCACCGGCGAGATCAGACTTGGAGTAACAAGTTTCCACCGCTAACACTGAAGTCAAATCTTGGGGGCGAGGGTTGAGGAAGGAGTCGAGAAGAATCTGCAGGTTGAGAGCTTTCTTAAAATCGGCGCAAATACCAATACTTCCGTCACATCTCTGGACCGCTGCAATGGGCGAAGCCCAAGCGCTATTATAAGTGGGCCTCAAGACGCCTAGTTGTACTGAGTTATCCAGTTCAGATAGCGTGGCGTCACGCAATGAGTGTGGAATCTGACGCGCCCGCACAAACTTAAGACGAGCGTAATGTGTGATTCAAAACTAGTAGCAATACCAAGTGTATCAGAAAACATAACTTTGAATTTCCAACAAAGTGAGCTGACTTTTTTCGAAGTTGACATGGGGCAATGGAGTTGTCTAAGTTATTAGTAGAGAATCCAAAAGTGCGAAAGGAATCAAACACCAACTCTGTGTGGTTCATGACGGAAATATTAATGGCTCGTTCAACCCCGCTGTAAACAGAAGTGATGGCGAAGCACCTTTTCATGGGTACCTCACCCTGATTGTAGTCAGCCAGTATCTGTCTCGATTGTGTCAACTAGTTACCTGTAGATGAATAGGTTAATTAGAGTGGCAGCCGAACCTGTGTCCACGTAAAGGTTATGAGTTTATCGAAGAGGTTTAAGGAAAGCGATATTCCGCACCGTTCGTCCGTAATGTGTCGTACAGCATGTCGTTGGGCGTTTGTCTCTACAGAGTCAAGGTCCATATTGTACTCTGACAAAAACCCGTTGAGCGCGAGGTCGCAGATGGCCAATAATGTTTACGGCATTCGAGGCCCCACATATTGTCTACAATGCAAACACAATGTTGGCTGCTAATAGCAACATTTGGCAGGATAAGAGGTATCCAGCGGTGAGCACAGCATGAGCCTGTGGAGCATAGTTGAACTGCTTAGTCGACGAGTAAATCACAACAGTTCTACAGTGTCAGTGGCGTTGATGCAAAGCAGAGCAATGGCAACCATGAACAAAGCGAGCAGGTACGCACTAATGGCGTAAAGTTGCCTGGGAGTGGAAGGACAGAGCCAAATAATAGTTGAACGTCATTCGTATCGAGATTTTTACTAACATTTCTCAGCAAAAATAACTTTACCGATTAGGCCAATACGGCCTTGACATATTGAGACAAAATTGTTCAATTAGACAAAATTACTTACGAACAATTACTGGTAATCGATCAACAATGTTATCAAATATTTCAGTGAGTTCAAATAAGAAAAGGCTTTAGTGTTAATTCAAATATTTGCTCTCAACTCTCCAAAAGTTATTCATGGGAACGTGTAGTATGAATGTCTAAATTTACTACAAATTTTATTCTCTTTCCAAAAATATACAAATCTTTTGTGCCACTGGTTACTATTGTTGCAAAATTTACAGAAAATTTCAATAAGAGAAGGAAGATAATGTTACACCAATCGAAGTTACATAACAATCTCTTCAAAGGCTCAAAGAAAACAGCCTTCAAATAGATAGGCCAAAAACCTCTTTAGAATGTGTTTGACTAAAATAGAACAAATAATTCAAGTTTACCTAAAAAGGAGTTCATTAAAAGGAAACAAGAAATAAAGCTCCTTGATATCACCACACTTGGCAATGTGATCCTGGCGAACGGACCCGAAACTACTCAGGGCAGGTCCGATGCGTTGCTCGCCATACTCCGTTTCTAAGAAACCAGTGGGAACACGCCCAAAGGCACAAACATACAATGATGGCCTGATGAACAGAGAAGTAATTTTTAAGTAAAACTAGTAAAACTTAAGTCTCAGATTACACGCTCGCAGCCTAGACAAAACGTTTTTGAAAAGTCTTTAAAAGATAATAAGGTAACTGGCCAAGGCAACCGCCCCCACTTACACCTGATAGTAAAGATGTTCAGCGTCCAACTGAGATTCAGCTTCAAATCACGCCTCGAGGCGGAAACGGTAAATTAACCATCGCACGGAGCGAAAAGCCTATGTGGATGTAAGATACGAACCGATGGCTGCTGAACGTCACCTAGGTAAACATAAATATAACCCGCAAAATACAGGCCGTAAGATTTGCCGCAGTGAGGCGCATAAGCTTGAGGGCTCTAAATAACTAAAGAATGCAACTCGGCAGTTTCGTACACAAGGCACTAGGGAAGAAAAATGTTTTGGACGTCATGATTAATAACACTGAACATAAAAGAAACTTACAAAACCCCAATAATTTAAAACAGACAATCAAATCATAACTCTTGGCAATTAACAAATGGAAATTATTATGTTTTGATACGAACGATACGCTCCTCAAATCTATTGGCCAGACACAGAACCAGGAAACAACAACAACTGGAGGCTGAACCGAGTCCGATATAGAAACAGCAGGGCACAAACACGTGCAGGAAGCGAACCAATCTCACAGCGAGGAAGAAGATCAGTCTTTGTGAGTGCCGCGTAGTCTCGGCACCGAAGCACCGAACTAAAAGTAGCCCAGCGTGCATGCAAAGCCACTGTGCGATGACAGTGGAAAACTTGGAGCCACCAGGAGACGTGTGAATGACGACGACCCACTGGTCGCCTCCAGACCTGGTCCGCCAGAGGAATGATGTGTCCACTCCCATTACCGCTGCACGTCCCTCTTGTCCAGAAGATGTTCAGCCAGACCGACTCGGAAGTGACGTGCTTGGTAGAACAAAATGCCGTCCCGTTGGCCCACAGACCTGCGCTGTCCGTGCTTATTCACTGACCGCCTCTGCCCGGAAACGGCCTCAGGAACACTCGCGGCAAAAGTGCCATTCCCCCTCCACGTCAAAAATTGTATTCCACGAGACGTGTCGCGAGCTATCGGTCGCGCAACGCTTCACAAACATTGCATATATCTACAACAACAGCTGCCGAATTTGACATTTCGTCATAAAGGAAGCCAAGGAAATACGCAGAGTGGCAAAGAATCGGCAGATTAAATATTAGCGTTTCTACAAGATGAGTCAGTGGAATGTGTGGTGTCGTTCACACTCGACTGTGCGGATAGTGAATGTGGGGAGTACAATGACGGCGATGCATGCTTAACAACTGGAAGTGATCCTGAAACAGGTGTAGAACCATGTAGTTTATCGTCCTTGTCGGACAGGGTGAACAATAGTAAAACGACAAACTGCAGGGACGCATTGCTGACTGGAAGAAAGGTCCTATGAACATGTGTCCGGAAATGGACGGTGTGCGTACAACGACAACAAATCGTCCCGGAACACAGTAGACAGTTGCATCGCATCCATGTCACAACAGGTGTTCGAAGTGGCCTCCGTGGGATGCAATGCACGCTTTCACACGTCGCGCCATGGATTGCCGCACTCCTTCGACGTCCGGGCCTCTCTCCGAATAGCACCACAGGCGTCGTGAACATGCTGTTGAAGGGTCTGCACAACATGAACTGGCTCAGCATACACAAGGCTTTACAGGTGGCCCCAGAGGTAGAAGTCCAGGGGCTTTAAGTCCCTTGATCTAGCAGGTCATTCTTCAGGGCCTCCGCGTCCTATGCAGCTTCAATAGAAGATGTTCTTGAAGTATCGACGAATTGTAATGCGGAAGTGGGGTGGTGCTCCGTCATGCAGAAACCAATTAACCTGTCATATTGCCAAATGAACGTTCTCAAGCAGCCCAAGCATATAGAGGGTTTATACAAGGGCGATGTACTTGAGGACAATATTATGGAAATGGAAGAGGATGTAGATGAAGATGAAATGGGAGATAAGATACTGCGTGAAGAGTTTGACGGAGCACTGAAAGACCTGAGTCGAAACAAGGCCCCGGGAGTAGACAACATTCCATTAGAACTACTGATGGCCTTGGGAGAGCCAGTCATGACAAAACTCTACCATCTGGTGAGCAAGATGTATGAGACAGGCGAAATACCCACAGACTTCAAGAAGAATATAATAATTCCAATACCAAAGAAAGCAGGTGTTGACAGATGTGAAAATTACCGAACTATCAGTTTAATAAGTCACAGCTGCAAAATACTAACGCGAATTCTTTACAGACGAATGGAAAGACTGGTAGAAGCGGACCTCGGGGAAGATCAGTTTGGATTCCGTAGAAATGTTGGAACACGTGAGGCAATACTAACCTTACGACTTATCTTAGAAGAAAGATTAAGAAAAGGCAAACCTACGTTTCTAGCATTTGTAGACTTAGAGAAAGCTATTGACAACCTTAACTGGAATACTCTCTTTCAAATTCTAAAGGTGGCAGGGGTAAAATACAGGGAGCGAAAGGCTATTTACAATTTGTACAGAAACCAGATGGCAGTTATAAGAGTCGAGGGGCATGAAAGGGAAGCAGTGGTTGGGAAAGGAGTGAGACAGGGTTGTAGCCTCTCCCCGATGTTATTCAATCTGTATATTGAGCAAGCAGTAAAGGAAACAAAAGAAAAATTCGGAGTAGGTATTAAAATTCATGGAGAAGAGGTAAAAACTTTGAGGTTCGCCGATGACATTGTAATTCTGTCAGACAGCAAAGGACTTGGAAGAGCAGTTGAACGGAATGGACAGTGTCTTGAAAGAAGGATATAAGATGAACATCAACAAAAACAAAACGAGGATAATGGAATGTAGTCAAATTAAATCGGGTGATACTGAGGGGATTAGATTAGGAAATGAGACACTTAAAGTAGTAAAGGAGTTTTGCTATTTAGGGAGTAAAATAACTGATGATGGTCGAAGTAGAGAGGATATAAAATGTAGACTGGCAATGGCAAGGAAATCGTTTCTGAAGAAGAGAAATTTGTTAACATCGAGTATAGATTTAAGTGTCAGGAAGTCGTTCCTGAAAGTATTTGTATGGAGTGTAGCCATGTATGGAAGTGAAACATGGACGATAACCAGTTTGGACAAGAAGAGAATAGAAGCTTTCGAAATGTGGTGCTAGAGAAGAATGCTGAAGATAAGGTGGGTAGATCACGTAACTAATGAGGAAGTATTGAATAGGATTGGGGAGAAGAGAAGTTTGTGGCACAACTTGACTAGAAGAAGGGATCGGTTGGTAGGACATGTTTTGAGGCATCAAGGGATCACAAATTTAGCATTGGAGGGCAGCGTGGAGGGTAAAAATCGTAGAGGGAGACCAAGAGATCAATACACTAAGCAGATTCAGAAGGATGTAGGTTGCAGTAGGTACTGGGAGATGAAGAAGCTTGCACAGGATAGAGTAGCATGGAGAGCTGCATCAAACCAGTCTCAGGACTGAAGACCACAACAACAACAATACAAAAACCAGCATTGGTTGCAGGTGATAGGGATAGTGTTGTCTGTCATACAGGATACATGCAACAGTGGTTTGGCTTACACCATGTTGATGGACTACTTGTCCTGGAGTCCGTCTCAATATCCTGTAGAACCCGATCCTCCAGATCTGGTGTACGCACATCCGCCGCTTACCAGCACGTTCGCCTGTCTAAAAGAACCCATGATCACACAAAATTCCAAAAAAGGCTTGAAATGTTGTGTGATGTAGTTGGTGTCTAGGGTTTTGATATAGTCGAGCTGCCTCTCGACCGTTTCCGTCTGCTTGTTCCCGACATGAGTAGCGGACCGTTCTGCTGCTTGCAGTACGCTGCGTCGATCACACAGACTGCAGCACACAAGGAACATACGGCACGTGGTCAGAAAAGTGTCATTCTCAGCGCCGTCTACCGTGGCAAAGACGCATTTTTCGGACACATGTTCATAGGATCTTTCTTCCCTCCATTTCTAGTCAGGGATCCGCCCCTGTGATTTGACAGTTTTATTAATGTTCACCCTGTATGTCTCAGTACCGCACCATGTAATGGAGAAGGCTCTTTCTCTAGCCTCACCGGTGATGTGGTAGATTTGAAGAATTGTCGCAGTTACTCAGCGTAACTGCGGGAAAGCTCGACATATTTCCGGTAAGCTTCTAAAGGCAGCGGGCTTGTCTCAGTGCTTGAAGCCGTAGGAGATTTCATTTGTTTTGAGATCATCTGCAGAAACTGCCGTTGCCTGTCCATAGAGGCTTGCATCACTTGCTCAATCTTCTCTGCAAGGCACACTTGTGGGTTGTAGGCCTCAAATCGGCCGCGCTCCTTTAGTACACATCGGACCCGCGAGTCGCCACTGTCGACGCTAGCAGACCGAGCGCCGCCACTCGGCTGGTTTTACGAGACAAGCTAGCGCACTGCCCAGTTGTACAGAAGACTTTAATAGGAATGGTTCACTTGTTATAGCTTCAGAGATCTCATCTGCAGAGACGCTAGTTAGCATAACCTTCAGCTAAGTCAGTACCTACGACCTAGCCAGGCGCCACATACAGTTTATGCATTGCCAATTGATATATATGTGTGAAGCAATCAGAACTGTAAAGAAGTATTCGCAGTTTAGTCTATAACTGCACTTGTAAATATTATTGTACAAAGGCAAGATCGACGTTCACCGCTGATGCTGAATTAAAGCTTGATCCTCAGGTCAGCATACGTGATCAACGTATGCAATTATTGGTCACACCTCGTGATCAGACTATTAAGAATCAAACTGCGTGACTCAGCCGGGTCGCCCTTTTTCCATGAGGCCCATAGTTCCGCCTCATGCACAACAACATCAATGTTACATGCGGAACCAGAACAGAACACAAAAACTGACAAGTAATGCACATGATAGTAATTGTTGTGTACATAGTTCCGCGTAGTCAGCGCGTACACAACTTTCCCACTAGAGCGCGCCCCGCTAAGCACATTTTTTATTTTTTTATTTTTTTATATAGTGTGTGGTGTGGACTGAAGAGATCATCCTTGATGACTTATTCTTCTAGGATGGGATGTAAGGATAAAAGGAAAACACTGTATTTATTACACATTCAGTTAGGCTTGGGCACGCAATGGGTCCTTTAGCCTGCTGTCTTTGGTGATGTCTATCTCCTGTGGAGGGTGAAATGTGTCAAGGCTGTTTTGTGGGACTGCTTCCTCGTGTTATGACAGATTGCCTATGGGGGGTGAAACGTTATTGACTTCGGTACTCGATACTTGTGCCATCTTGCAGGGTTTACCGTTCCTACCGATGCTAATTGTCGAACTTCGCCCCTAAGGGCATCGATCTTGTCAAAAACTCGTAGAGCCTTGTCATGGACCTTCTCTTGTATAGTGGTCTCGTGGAGTGCGGTGCGGATGTCGACGTTTCGTGTCCACCATGGAGCTCCTGTGATCCATCGATAGCAAATGTTTTGCAGCGCTTGGAGTTTTTTGTAGTTGGAGACGCACGTAGTTCCCCACGAGGTGGAACCATACAATATTGTGGGTTCCACTGTTGCCCTATACAATTGGAGTTTAGTCTTAGGGTTGAGATCCTTACTCTTCAGGAACGGAATCAATGACCTGGCCATCTTCTGGGCTGCCGTCTTCTTGTCGTCAATATGCTGCGTAAAGAGTAATTTTTTGTCAAGGTAGACACCGAGATACTTCACTCCCGGCGACCAAGGGATAAATTGGTCAGCTATTTGGAGTCTGTCGTTCAGAACTGGTTTCCTCCGTGTGAACAGAACGGCTGCCGTCTTCGTCGGGTTGATCGTTATCTTATTTTGCAGCGCCCAGCGTTCCATTACAGCAAGTTGCCGTTGCATCCTAGCGATTAGCTGGTCCAAGTGTCGTCCAGTTGTCAGAAAAGCCGTATCGTCCGCATAAAAACTCGCCGTAACAAGGGGGACTGTTGGGATGTCATTTATATATATATGTTGAAAAGCAGAGGCGAAATGACAGAGCCCTGTGGAATTCCTGCGGAGATCAGTTTCATTTCGGAGTTTTTGTCGTCGACTCGTACATACAGTTTCCTGTCCTGCAGAAAGCTGTCAATGAGTCTAATGTAACAATCCGCAATAGGGGTAGTGCGATGCAGTTTGACGATAAGGTTGGGCCGCCACATCTTATCGTAAGCTTTTTCGATGTCAAGGAAGACACCAATCGTGAAGTGATCCTTGTTGTATCCTTCTTGTATCCGTTCGGTGATCCGTAAAAGTTGAAGTTCGGCAGATAACTTGTCCTTGAAACCGAATTGTTCGGGTCGTATAACATCATGCGCTGTAAGCGTGTCATGGAGCCTCTTCAACAGCACTCTCTCGAGCACCTTGCCAAGGGTCGGCAAGAGGCTAATTGGCCGGTAACTGTTGGGTTCTGCTGGGTCTTTACCTGGCTTGGGTACTGGAACTACTCGAGCCGTCTTCCATGCCGTAGGAAAATATCCCTGCAGAAGACAGCTGTTGAGAATTCGGGTAAGGAGGACAGTTGGCTTCCTGGGCAACTGTTTCAAATCGGTGTTGCTTATGGAGTCGCTGCCCGGCGCATTATTCCGAGTCTTCCGGATAATTTTACGGATCTCTGCTGGTGTGGTGAGTTGTGGGCGGCTCTGCACAGGCGCAGCACGAAAAGCAGTCCATTCTGCTGTAACGACGGCTTCCCGTTCTTGCAGGCGGACGTCGTTCACGGGGGTCGCTGGTGTAGACATCTGTTCTTGGTAAGTCGTAGCATACAGCTCCGCCTGGGCGAGTTCGTCATAGAGGAGGCCATCTGGTCCTCTGATGGCTCGTTTAGGTGGCCGCTGGTGTCGTATGTTCTTGACTACCTGCCATTCGTTCTTGGTTCGAAGTAAGAACTCATCCATCTTATCTTCCCAGACCTGCTGTCGCCACTCGGCCACTCTCCTGTGCAGTTCTCGTGTTAAGACGTGTGTTTCTCGTCGATCGATCGGGTTTCTATAGCGGAGCCAACGTCGCCTACTCCTGTTTCTCTGTGTCTTCAGTTCTTGGAGTAGAGGCGGGAACTCATCGAAAGCTACTACAGGGTAGACCGTGTGAGTAGTTGCCCTCCGTTTGGCTGCCTTTATCTTCTGCGTCAAAGTTTGTACCGCGATGTCGATGGCTTCCGGTGTTGAAACGTCCTGCGTCGGGCAGATATTGTTGTCAAGATATGTCCGAAATTGACCCCAGTTCAGAGTTTGTGAGGTTGGGGGCGGAAGGTTGGCCGTTGCGTGTTCCACTATGCTGATAACAGGTCGGTGGTCAGACGAAAGATCGTCGACGGTGCGGAGCTGGAGGTTCGTCTCAATATTTTTGATGATAGCAATATCTAGGACGTCTGCTTCTTGCCGATCGACGTAAGGAATCCGTGTCGGCTCTCGTGGGCCATGGACTGTGATGCCCAGTTCTTCTTCCATGGCAATCAAAGTTCGTCCACGAGGGTTCGTACGCCGGGAATTCCACGCGACGTGCTTGCTGTTGAGGTCACCTCCGAGGAATATTTTGTCAAAATTGGTGAAGATACTCCTTAGATCGTCTGGCACCAGGTTTTTACCGGGGCTGTTGTACGCCGCAATGAAAGTGATGTTGCCTGTCGCCGATCGAACCGTTACTGCTGTTGCCTCCAGATGTTGGAGGTGTGGTAGTGTTTCATGATGGTGCCGCAGTTCCCTTTTAAGCAGAACTGCGGTCCCTCCACCTCGTTGGCCTTGTCTGTCCGTTCTATAGACGTACATGTTACGAAATCTGAGCTCAGTTGTGGGACGAAGGTGCGTTTCCGATACAAGTGCGATGTCGATTTTGTGACGTTGTAAAAATTCAGTGAATTCTGTTTTCTTGTGTTTCATTCCGTTGGCGTTCCATACACAGATTTTCAGGTTTCTCGTGGTCCCAGGGCGATCCATCTTACGGTGTTCCAAAGGACGTCAATACACTTTCGATTAAAGAAAGTATCCCCACTAGTTGTTGCTGCACGGCGGTGAGAAGTTTCGCGACATCAGAGAGCGCTGGAGCTATAGATTCCATCAAATGAGCTGGTGAGACGTAGGTTTCCGGTTCCGGTCGGCGTGGTGATGCTGCGTGGGCGTATGAATAATGTTGGCGGTGCTGTCGAGGTGGAAGTGCTTCAGGAGGAGGCTGTGTTACTGGCTGCCGTGTCGCCGCCGGCTGTTCTTGTGGCGGTTGCTGACGATGGGGCGGAGGGTGTGGCGTCAGGTTGGAGTTCCGTATGACACGAGTCCTCCGTTGAGAGGGCTGCGGGGAAGACCGTTGTCTGTATTTCCTGAGAAGTTCCTGGTACTTCTGGCAGCCACGCCATGTGGCGGGATGGTCCTTTTCACAGTTAGCACATTTCGGCGGAGCCCCTCGGGGATGAGTACAGGCTGAAGATCGGTGTTGCCCTCCACAGCGAACGCAGCGAGCAGGCAAGCTGCAATAATTAGCCGTATGTTCGAATCGCTGGCAGTGGCGACATTGAAGAGGTCCTTCCTGTCTGTTGTAGGTTTCAATAACGACTTTAGTATATAGAAGGTATTTGATGTCGTAAATCTTGTAGTTTTCCTTTTGGGCTGGCAACGTGACACAGTAAGCATCTTGAGGTCGTAATTCCTTCGTGTTGTCGTCTCGATTTTTAAACTGGTGGACGTTGATGACAGGAAAACCCTTCTCTATCAGTGCGTCTTTCAGTTCTTCCTCCGTAACTTCGGCAGGTAGACGTTTGACAACCACTTTGAGGTCCTTGTCCTCTGCGGCCTGATGTGTAAAAAAGTGGATGTCATTCGACACAAAGAAATTGATGGCCAGCCGTTGATCTTCATAGGAGTCAAAATGATATTTGATCCTGTCTCGTTGGTAGATGGCCTTAAGACTGCCGTCAATATTCGCTTTCAGCGCCTTGTTGAGTTCCATGTAGTTCTTGGTATGGTAAATAGTAACGGGCGGGACTTTGCGTAGTAAGTTACGGCCAGAGCCATCTGTCCCCTCTTTATCTGCTTCGAGATTGACGTCACTCGTCTGGTCCATACGTTCCGGAGCATCCGTAGTATCTTCCGTCGCAATAGCCGCATAACGGTTGGAAGTTTTCAGTTCTTCTGGACGTTGTCGCTTCCGAGAGTTGTTCTGCTTAGGAGAAGCGTTGAGTCGTTTTCTTTGGCGAACTAGTGTAAAATCGCCCTCTCCTTCGGTGGGCTGCATGGTCCAAACTTCTTCAGAGGAGACTCCCTCCATTTCGTCGTCGTCTTCCGGTGGAGAAAATTGTTCCACGTCGTCTACTTGTTCGTCAGGCTGTGAAGTAGGAACTGTACTAGTCCGGTTGTCGTATACTTCCTGACTTTGCAGAATCAGGTGTTGTATTTCACGTCTGAGTTCCCGTTGGTGCCGATCGTTCTGTGTTAGCTGATTTCTCTCGTCACAGTGGTTTGCCGTACGGTGTCCTCCGCTCTGCATTCGCATATCGCTCGTCGTGGTCCTGTGCTCATTATCTTGCCTGTCAGAATCCGTTGTCGTTGCAGGGGTCGTCGCCGTTGTATCCGTCCTGAGGGGAGCGGCCGCCGGGACGGCCGGCGGGGCAGGCCCCACCGACCGGCCAGCGGCCGACAGCGGCGCGACCCAGCCGGCTGGCTCGGACGCGCGCGTTCCGTTGTCCGCACTCTTCGGCATCGCGCGCTCAACTGCTAAGCACAACAGCGAAGGCGCAGCGCTCGTCTGTCTCCGCACTACGAGATGGCGCTGCCATAGAAACGGACCAAGTTCTGCTTCCGCCGATCCGCGTATTAATATGTAACGCAGCCAATGAGATTGCTGCTAACGTAGAACCTTTTCTCCTCGCGGGTCACACTCGCGCAGTGATACATGAACACGCGAGATATTATAACGAGTGTACAGACCTCTGATTAGTCAGTCTGCATTTGTCTGCATCAGTCTGTAGTCAAGTTTCAGTCTGCGCCCAATAAGATTACCATATTCCTGTACATAGCCATGAAGATGAATGTATAGACACTTTTGTCAAGTAACAGAGATATATGTGAGAATAAGATTAACGTACCAATACCCAGGAACTTCAGATTGTCAATTGTAAATAGCATCCAGAACCAAGTTAAGTAATTTTCATGCTTGTTATTATTTTAATAAATGTGTGTGAAAATTAATCAAGTTGGTCACCATCAATCTGCTACTCTCAGCGCGCAAGTGGCATTTCTATCGTCTGACCTAACGGCAGAAGATATCCACGCCACGATAAGACCACGAGCCATATTGCCGACGCTCGCCTACTTCGTTAGAGCGACAAGTCAAATAATCTGACGGTGTGTGTACCGAAGGTCTTACAGTACGCACACCACAGTAATCAACAGTAAACACATGACACACAGGCTGTTCTGATAGTCTATAGCCTTGTCAAAGTCACTAGTCGCACGACATTCTCCTTGCCGACGCTGTAGGGCTCCCGGCGATTCCAAGAATTGAAAAGTAAAATAACTTCTTTATTTTAACAAAGTAAAATTGATTTCTCTTGAGAGAAATAGGATGTTTTAACCTGAGCTGCAATAGTTCAGATACTTGATGTATCTGCACTTAGAGTAACTAGCTTAAGTAGTAAACATTCATTCTGTAACGTACACACGCTGTGGTTGGATGGTTGATTTGGGGGAGGGGACCAAACAGCAAGATCATCGGTCCCATCGGAACAGGGAAAGCGGGGAAGGAAGTCGGCGGTGGCCTTTCAAAGGAACCATCCCGGCATTTGCCTGAAGCGATTTACGGAAATCACGGAAAATCTAAATAAGGATGGCCCGACGTGTGTCTGAACCGTCATTCTCCCGCACGCGAGTCCAGTGTGCTAACCACTGCGCTACACGATGTGCTGTGCGGCGATCGGTATGGTTGAAAATGGGCACACTTCGTACGCCGCAATTGCAGTATAGACACTTTTATTGCTCCAAGATGTCCGGTTTCGACAGCCTTATGCTGCCATCATCTGATCTTATGGAATATGGCGTGAAATTGCCATGTTACATTACATGAAGTCAAAGCATACAAGACACTCTCCACGTATATACACGTATGTCTCGACAAAAAACCACACAGCTGTGTGTTTTATTAACTGTGTGCATTTTATCTCCTGAATTTTGTATACATGAGGAGTTCCTTTTATGCTTTGACTTCATGTAAGTAACATTCATGTTCCATAAAATTAGATGCCGGAAGCATAAGACTGTCGAAACCGGTCATCTTATCACAATGAAAGTGTCTACACTGCGATCGCGGCGTACGAAGTGCGTTCATTTTTATCAAAATGTTCACTAATGCATCGAAGACAGTGCACCGCACAGCTCCTGAATTAGGACGTGAAGAAGTTATCACTCAGTAAATAAAACAGCGTGGCTGTTGTATACTTAAAGTGAAGCGGTGAACAATCCGTTTCCATATCGTCTTCGGCAGGGCTATAGAATCCGCAGCATAGTTCCAGGTGTAATACAGGTTAATAACAGTCGGCCGGGTTTCAGAGTGATGAGTCGGCTTTACCCAGGGAGCGTGGTCAACAGCGAACTTGGCTCCTGTTGTTGCTGGTCTGCTTCATGGGACTACTGTTCCCGCCTGTCGGCGGAGTTCAAGAGCTGTGCCTCCAAGCTGAGTTGTGCGGGTTGTCCTGACCATCTGGTTGTCTTGCGTCATGGTTGCAGTTGTCTTGTTGTCTTCTGGTGCTGGCGAGGCAGTCGTACAGCTGACGAGGCCAGCGAGTGTTGTGCAATGTCTACAGCCGCGTGCCAATTTCACGGATGTGCGGGGTTTCCGACTCTGCTGTCTTGCTGTAGAAGAGACGCCCACTCTGAAGGTACGCATCTCGAAGTGTCGGTACCTCGCTGGTTCTGAGCAGGTCTTAGGTTAGATACCGTTGTGACGGTGAACGACCAAGCGAAGAACACGGTTGTGAAGCCTCTGCATACGGTCGATGTGCGTGTTCGCCGCTTTGTCTGGGTTAACTGCCGTATCTCAAAGATGTGTCGTAGAGACGCCATGTAGATGGCGACGCCCAGCTGAAAATCAAGTTTTGTTCGTGGATTCAAGAACGGGTAGAGGATCCTCATCTCTGCAGAGGCCATAAGGAAGAGGTATTCGATGTGCTGTCTCCGAGCTAATATTCTGTCTATGGTGACGCCCAGGAACTTCACTGTGCTGCTCCATGGCGCCGCTGTCCCCCGGCAGTGTTTCTGGCTTTAGTCGTCTGCTCATCACTATGGCTTGTATCTTCTCACCGTTGAATCTTAGACGCCATTTGGTGGCTCACTGCTCCAGTTACCTGCCTCTTGCTTGCTGCACGTCGATTTTATAGCCCTTAGTAGTAAAGGAGTTTTGCTATTTGGGGAGCAAAATACTGATGATGGTCGAAGTATGGAGGATATAAAATGTAGACTGGCAATGGCAAGGAAAGCGTTTCTGAAGAAGAGAAATTTGCTAACATCGAGTATAGATTTAAGTGTCAGGAAGTCATTTCTGAAAGTATTTGTATGGAGTGTAGCCATGTATGGAAGTGAAACATGGACGGTAAATAGTTTGGACAAGAAGAGAATAGAAGCTTTCGAAATGTGGTGCTACAGAAGAATGCTGAAGATTAGATGGGTAGATCACATAACTAATGAGGAGGTACTGAATAGGATTGGGGAGAAGAGAAGTTTGTGGCACAACTTCACCAGAAGAAGGGATCGGTTGGTAGGACATGTTCTGAGGCATCAAGGGATCACCAATTTAGTATTGCAGGGCAGCGTGGAGGGTAAAAATCGTAGGGGGAGACCAAGAGATGAATACACTAAGCAGATTCAGAAGGATGTAGGTTGCAGTAGGTACTGGGAGATGAAGAAGCTTGCACAGGATAGAGTAGCATGGAGAGCTGCATCAAACCAGTCTCAGGACTGAAGACCACAACAACAACAACAGGGTGGGTTCAAATGGCTCTGAGCACTATGGGACTTAACTTCTGAGGTCATCAGTCCCCTAGAACTTAGAACTACTTAAACCTAACTAACCTAAGGACATCACACACATCCATACCCGAGGCAGGATTCGAACCTGCGACCGTAGCGGTCGCGCGGTTCCAGACTGTAGCGCCTAGAACCGCTCGGCCACTCCGGCCGGCTAGCCCTTAGGGGCGCAGCCAAGTTATCGTATAACGTTCCCTATCGACAGACCCTCTCTTGAGCGGCGCTTACTTTGTGAATCGGAAATTTTCTCCTTACCTGCCTTTGAACGTGCTGTGTCGCTGGTCGGCATGTTGTCCTCTTCAACACACCGAAAAACAAGGAACAAGCAGACATATTGATACACCACTACAAGAAAGACAAAAAGATACAAGACCTGTAAAGAGTTCTCTAGGCCAAAACACATCATTAAAATTACATTCCGAATAAGCCTCTAGCAAACGCAGACCATACATTAGGCCTGTACGGCTTATACAGTATATGGTGCCAGAACATACAGCACAGCCATACGAGGAAATAGCCATAAGTAAAACCCTCAGCTGCCAAATAACCCCGAGGCAGGCAAACAATATTCCAATAACATAGACAGCGGGAGCCTAATGCAAAATACAAATAATCTACGTAGTAATACAGTTACAAATACTTCAGCCACACGCAGTTCCCAGTGTACGCCAACAATAGAGGAAGACAAATGTCGGAATGCGCCACAGGACACAGACAAAAACCCAAAACAACACAAGAACGACGTAATTGACTGTGATGTCTTGAGACTCACTTTTGCATAAGTAGGTTTGAAAATAGGCAAATTTTTCAGACTGCTCTGCGTCTGGTGATAGACCTCTGCCACCCGGAAGGGAAAACAATGTTTCGCGACAGCGGAGCAGACATACAAAATGACACTTAGGACAGACAATCTGGCAATCGACCACCGTGAGCTCAGCAGTAATATATGAATCGAATTTAAAAATAAGTTAGTAATAAGAAGGTCCGCAGCTCGTGGTCGTGCGGTAGCGTTCTCGCTTCCCACGCCCGGGTTCCCGGGTTCGATTCCCGGCGGGGTCAGGGATTTTCTCTGCCTCGTGATGACTGGGTGTTGTGTGATGTCCTTAGGTTAGTTAGGTTTAAGTAGTTCTAAGTTCTAGGGGACTGATGACCATAGCTGTTAAGTCCCATAGTGCTCAGAGCCATTTGAACCAGCCAGTAATAAGAAATAAAACAACGGATTTTCCTGTTTATACAGAACAAAACAAGTAATTCTTTAGTTTCTCTGGCCATTATTTTCTAACATCTAACTGTTTAATATGTAAACTTCGTAAGATGCGAACTGTAATTGAATTTTATAATATTGTACATAAACATAGATATGCAGTATCATAACTACACGAACATGAGCGCACAACATAGATAAGAACTACCTTTCGGGGAGGCTGCTCCCTCGTATATGGCGCGGGCAACTGGAGAAAGTGATTGTAGCAACTAATAGTACTGTTAAACCCCATATACAAACCACGTAGAGTTAATCTAGCGACGTACATCCATTGAGTAGTAAACTTAGTAGAACAGAATATGCTAATTCATGGGAGACACGCTCGAAGTGTTTACCGAAGCCCTCTCAGTTGAAATAAGGTCTTCTCTATCATCTAAATCTTATTTCTTCTTAAGAATATTGTAAAAATTATTCCTGTTTCAAAATGTATTTTATGTATCACTCGTTTTTTAATTAACAATGCAATTAAGTAAAAGATAAGAAAAATAACAGCACTGAAACTTTAGAAAAATACAAAGAGTCTGTCTCTGTAATTTGTTACTAATTTTTAGTAACAAATGACCCACGTTACTAAGGTGGTGGGTCACTCTGTAACGTTAATAAATAAATAAATAAATAAATCTCCTTGTCTACGCCGCAGCCAAGGAATGTCACGTCGTCCGCGACTTCTGTCTCCACGGTGCCCTGCTCGGAGAGAACATAACATATTATTCTTTCTTACTTCACCCATCGTTCTGCAATATTTCTATGTTCATAATTTTGACATTTGTATTGGACGGCTCACTACACTGCTTTTGTCTTTTTATCAGTTTCATTTGGGAACTATCATTATTTAACTGTGTCTGTTGAAGTGGCATCAAGCAAAACCTAGAAGTGACGAAGAGTTTTGCTGAAACTTTAAGTAGAGAACACAACAGCGCATGGATTTGAGACGCCTATGATGTAGAACATAGCCTACGTCACCTCGTCCCCAACATATTAGTGGTCCCAAGGAAACGTGCGTTCTCCAAGTCGCTATTTTAAACTCTACTTGTAACAGTATTGCTGCCACTGCACCTTCTGATGAAAACAGTTATCAAGCTTCACTTGACTTCTGTTCAAAAGTCTAGTTATGAAAGATCCGAATCAAGCTAATTAAGGTAGACTATTTTCGGAATTCTCAACGGGGTCGCAGAACAGTATCAAGGAGAGTTTCCTGGTGAGCACATAAAGGCGTCACAATATTGAAGCGCCATAGGATATCAGCAGTTTGCTCTAGGAGTTGCAAAAAGGATTATGTAACTGGCAAAGAAAAAAACTATTTAATTGCAATTAAGGGTTGTTATTAAACAAAACTCATCGATAATTTGCAATCGACAACGTCTTCGGAATCAAACGTAGTGCAGGGTGCTTCGCAAAGAAGTGAAGTAGAACCCTTTACTATCAGTATAATCTCTGTATGTAAAGTAATGAAATTTCGGGAAAACATTTGTTCAAATGGCTCTAAGCACTATGGGACTTAACTTCTGAGGTCATCAGTCCCCTAGAACTTAGAACTACTTAAACCTAACTAACCTAAGGACATTACACACATCCATGCCCGTGGCAGGATTCGAACCTGTGACCGTAGCAGCAGCGCGGTTCCGGACTGAAGTGCCTAGGACCGCTCGGCCACAGCGGCCGGCGAAAACATTTGTCTATGTAATAAGTGACTAATATTTCAAAATCACAGGTCAACGTAATAAATGTAATAACCCATTGCAAATGTGAAATGCTGGTACATCAGTAACCGGTGTAACTGCAAGAATGTTAAATGCAAACATGCAAATTGGCATGCATTGTGTTGTACAGGTGCCGGATGTCAGCTTGTGGGATGGAGTTGCATGCCTGTTGCACTTGGTCTGTCACTACAGGGCGGTTAATGCTGGTTGTGGATGACGCCGGAGTCGTCGTGCGATGATGTCCCATATGCGCTCGACTGGAGACAGTTCTGGTGGTCGAGCTGGCCAAAGCATCATGTCGACACTCTGTGGAGAGTTATCCGCTTAGAAAATACTCCCTGGAACGCTTTTCATGAATGGCAGCATAACAGGTCGAATCATCAAATTGACGTACAAATTTGCTCGAGGGACCTACGACAAATCATAGTTATAAGAGTGGCTAACTCAACCACAAATTTAGTATAAAATCTGATAGAGATTCCATAGGGCCCTGGAGTTTAGTTCAGTTTCAATGATTTCAGCTGCACCTCAACACCAGTGACACTAACACTTAACTTCACTCATTTCTCAGTGGTGAGAGGATTGAATTGGGGCAGTTTTCCTGGGTTTTCCTTTGTAAAGGAGCACTTGAAAACGACGTTGAGCATTTCATATTTTACTTTGCTATCCTCTGTTTCAGTTCCTATCTCATTCGCTAGGGACTGGACATTAACTTTGGTGCCACTAACAGCCTTTACAGTCCACCAGAATCTCTTTAGATTCTGTGGAAGATCATTTGATAATATTCTGCTACGGTAGTCATTGAGCGCATCACATATTGCTCCCTTGACAGCCAAGCGCATTTCATTCAGCATCCCTACGCTTTGTTTTAAATCTATTATGCAGTAATCTCTGTTACTTTAGAAGTTTCTTTGTAATGAAGGTTCCCTCCCATTATCAACTGTTCTACTCTGTACACATCTCTATATGCTCCTGACCTGTGCTGAAAGTTTCAAGTTCCTCATTTAGATATGACACTACTAATTTTTTATCTAGTTTACAGAGAATGTATATCTTTCTGCTTGTTTCGGTTGTCCTTTGTACATTGGTAATCATTGTTGCAACAACCGTGATCACTCATTGGAGTTTCGATGTGGACATGCTCAAAGAGGTCAGGTCTATCTGTTGCCATTAGATCCCATATATTTCCATCAAGCTTGTGATTCCTAACTACCTGTTGTTGTATGTAGTTTTCAGAGAAGGCATTTAATAAGGTTTCACAGGATGTCTTATTACGTCCGCCGTTAACAAAACGGCAATTTTCACAGTTAATTGTTGGATGATTGAAGTCTCCACCAATGATTACAGTATGATTGGGGAACTTATGTACAAGTGAACTAAGATTTTCTCAAACGTATTCGGTTATATACCTCAGGAGATGAGTTGGGTGGGCGATAAAGGATCCAGTTATCATTTTATGTCCACCTATGATACCGAGTCTTGCCCAAACAATCTCACAAACAGCTTTCATTTCTATCTCGGTGGCTTTGAGTTTCTTGCCTACTCCATTTCTCATTTGCCTATCCTTTCGATAGACACTTAAATTTTCCCCCAAAATCTCACTGATATCAATTTTTGGATTCAACCACATTTCTGTAACTAGTACTATGCGAGCTTCACTGCCTTTCAAACTCTGGCATTGCTTCGGAAGTTTACTATTATTATTTTAATATAATTTAATAATGATAATAATTTTAATATATTTTTTTTATTATTTTAATACTCACCAAAACTCCATAAGCTGGGAATTGCAGTGCGAGCTGGAATTTTAAAACCATTCATCAGTGATGCAATTGCCGAAGTCAAGAAACATGCACTGTGGAGTAATGGGAGAAAGTCGTCTGGTCGTTGGTTCACACTGTTTCCAGCTTCTGGCTGAGTTTACTGCCGAAGAGTGAAACATGGCGACGGTTCGGTGATGATTTGGGCAGTAATATCGTGGTATTCCATGGGCCTCTGCAATGTCTGCCAAGGACTAGGGGACCATTCCGGCTCATTTGGTTCATCAGATGGTACAAAGTTTCTTCTTCAATGGTGATGCTGTGTTCAAAGACAACAAGGCACCTGTTCATACAGCTCACTTCGTCCAGGACTGGTTTTATGAGCGCGAGAATTATTTGTCGCGTCTCTCCTGGTCTCCACGATCTCAGTATTAGAGAACCTTTGTTGTCCACTTTGGCAAGACATCAGCATGATCGCTATTCACCTCCATCTTCGTTAGCTGAACATACCATAATTTTGTTTGAGGGATGGTGTAAGATCCCCTTGAAAACCGTACATGACTTGTATTTATCCATTCCGAGTCGACTGGAAGCTGTTTTGAAAGCCAACGTATTTCCTACGCCGTATTGGGAATGATAATGCGTTGTGATTTTGGTGCTTCCATATTTTATCCACCCCCTGGGTATATCCGTGCACAGTCGTACCTCCAAGGCTAACGATATACATATGCGACAGGAGGGTGCCAGGAGTGCTAACGTCGGATATATATGTCTCGTTGGTTCCTCACTAAATGAACTCTACGAAACATGCGCTATATTTGAACAATTAGCACACACGTCCATCTCTCTTCCACTACTAGCATTAAAAAAGGAACAAATTCAGTAGATACAGTTGGCATTAACAGGAATGATACGCCAAAACTTGAGGACAAATCGCAAAGAGATGCCGTGGAATTTAGAACAACAGATCTTATGATGGCATTGAAGCGTCATGACAAAAGATATACATACATACACACACACACACACACACACACACACACACACACATATATATATATATATATATATATATATATATATATATATATATATATATATATATATATATATACTCCTGGAAATTGAAATAAGAACACCGTGAATTCATTGTCCCAGGAAGGGGAAACTTTATTGACACATTCCTGGGGTCAGATACATCACATGATCACACTGACAGAACCACAGGCACATAGACACAGGCAACAGAGCATGCACAATGTCGGCACTAGTACAGTGTATATCCACCTTTCGCAGCAATGCAGGCTGCTGTTCTCCCATGGAGACGATCGTAGAGATGCTGGATGTAGTCCTGTGGAACGGCTTGCCATGCCACTTCCACCTGGCGCCTCAGTTGGACCAGCGTTCGTGCTGGACGTGCAGACCGCGTGAGACGACGCTTCATCCAGTCCTAAACATGCTCAATGGGGGACAGATCCGGAGATCTTGCTGGCCAGGGTAGTTGACTTACACCTTCTAGAGCACGTTGGGTGGCACTGGATACATGCGGACGTACATTGTCCTGTTGGAACAGCAAGTTCCCTTGCCGGTCTAGGAATGGTAGAACGATGGGTTCGATGACGGTTTGGATGTACCATGCACTATTCAGTGTCCCCTCGACGATCACCAGTGGTGTACGGCCAGTGTAGGAGGTCGCTCCCCACACCATGATGCCGGGTGTTGGCCCTGTGTGCCTCGGTCGTATGCAGTCCTGATTGTGGCGCTCACCTGCACGGCGCCAAACACGCATACGACCATCATTGGCACCAAGGCAGAAGCGACTCTCATCGCTGAAGACGACACGTCTCCATTCGTCCCTCCATTCACGCCTGTCGCGACACCACTGGAGGCGGGCTGCACGATGTTGGGGCGTGAGCGGAAGACGGCCTAACGGTGTGCGGGACCGTAGCCCAGCTTCATGGAGACGGTTGCGAATGGTCCTCGCCGATACCCCAGGAGCAACAGTGTCCCTAATTTGCTGGGAAGTGGCGGTGCGGTCCCCTACGGCACTGCGTAGGATCCTACGGTCTTGGCGTGCATCCGAGCGTCGCTGCGGTCCGGTCCCAGGTCGACGGGCACGTGCACCTTCCGCCGACCACTGGCGACAACATCGATGTACTGTGGAGACCTCACGCCCCACGTGTTGAGCAATTCGGCGGTACGTCCACCCGGCCTCCCGCATGCCCACTATACGCCCTCGCTCAAAGTCCGTCAACTGCACATACGGTTCACGTCCACGCTGTCGCGGCATGCTACCAGTGTTAAAGACTGCGATGGAGCTCCGTATGCCACGGCAAACTGGCTGACACTGACGGCGGCGGTGCACAAATGCTGCGCAGCTAGCGCCATTCGACGGCCAACACCGCGGTTCCTGGTGTGTCCGCTGTGCCGTGCGTGTGATCATTGCTTGTACAGCCCTCTCGCAGTGTCCGGAGCAAGTATGGTGGGTCTGACACACCGGTGTCAATGTGCTCTTTTTTCCATTTCCAGGAGTATATATATATATATATATATATATATATATACCTCTGTGAAAATAGACTGTCTTAAATGTGAAAATCTTAAACCAAAATCTGTGTTTGATTACAATGAGTCTGTGGGTGCAATGGACAAGTAAAACATGATACTTAGCTCAATGGAATGCGTTCACAAAACACTGAAATAGCAGAAAAAATTGTTTTTCACTCCTTAGACGTGTGCGTGTTAAATTACCGCGTTACTTACCAGTTTCGTACTGGAGAGGACACATCAGGAAACGAATTTCTTCTCAGCCCCGTTCGTGGGATTTTAATACATACTACCAAGAAAGGAAAGCATCAGGAAGTCGTCGATCAGACGAGGAAAATCCATTGCGGCTTCGAAAAAGGCACTAAGTACCGTTGAATAGTCAGTAATAGAAAAAGGACCTGTAAAGACGGGCATCATATCCACCAGAAACAAAAAAACCAGATGAATCGCGTTACTGCTGTAAACAGTGTGATGTGAGACCCGTGTGCTGCGCCTTTTTTTTAAACACACCACACAAACGATAACGAGTCAACGCAACAAGCGCTGCAGTCCTCCGCGCCATATCGTGGCCATCATGACGGGCACTGCCGTATGTAGCGTCTCGGCCGCATATGAATGCAGGCGTTCTTATAGCCCATTCAGCAGTGAAACGGTTAAGTAAATGTCTTATATACGACACGTTGAAGCTGTGGAACAGAATTTACAGAAGATGTTATAGAGTCTTCATTGATACTAAACAGGAAACACTTCCCTGAAGTTCTGCTAATTACCCAGAACATCAGGAATGCGTTACATGCTTAATACTATTGGCAGTGTTCTGTCAAACACCGACAGGTTATTCGGTTAATGTTAGACCACTTACTGTCTGACCGCACTATCACCGGTACATTACTAGAAACAGTCTTAAAAATAAAGGTGTAATTTATTCACGAGGTAGGTCAGTTTTTCAGTATTTTTCGTCAGTGTGGCATCCTTGCCAAATTAGATAAGGTATAGGATAGGGAAAAATGAGGGAAGAGATGGTCTATTAACTTTGCTGGTTGTCACGTCAGTGTCAGAGCGTCACAGAAATGCTTAATATTCTGTAAGCATATAAACAACGCTATAACTGCGAACCCCTACATTACAGCAAACCTGGCTGTCATCACCAGTTGTACTCATAAAGCTAACTAGACGGCTTAAACAGGAGATCCGTACACACAAACCACAAACAAACCCCACGCCACTCCACACCAATTTTATAACCAAACTGAACAGTCATATGACGACTTGGTATGTGGCAGGTATGTTGAAGCTGCAGCTGGCCCAGGAGATTTCGTCGGAGATCAGTGACAACGGTAACACCCTCTACTAACCTTTCCTTTAAGACCAAGCATGAACTGTCGCCGTTGACACTAATATGCCAGTAGCCATGCTACCCGCCGAGATTGTCACAGGATTGTTATCTTCCCACGTCACTTGCCATGGAACTCCCCCTCTCTGTCCTTAAAACCGCTGCTCTTTAATCGCTTTTTGTCAGCTATCTCCTAGACGGTGCCGCATGAGTGGGTGATCATCGCCAGACGTATGGACAACACAGACGCGCATCCTGTGACGCCCACTTTTGAATACTAACCATATCGTAGAGGTGACAGTAGAATTTTTTGAGATGGTCACCATGATAAGGCGGGCGTGGAGGGGCTCTGCTATATTTCTCAGTTGCGTATCACGTGACGATCAATACAGTAAAATTGGAGACATTTCGGTAGCAAGCGTACCGACAGATGTTATTCTCGCACGGTACAGTGGCGAAGTTGAAACCTTCAAGCGGTGTTGCATCTGGATAGTTCAAAGGATAAGCGAGTCCGAACAAAGGAGATATCGTATAATACCGACATTGTACATGGAGAATATAACACAAACTAGGAAATGTATACTTGCAAAAGCGATGCAGAATGGATAGCCAACAGTTTGATTCATCATCTGCGAGAAAGAGGTAAATTCCATCACCGGTGAACGGCAAAAAGAACAGTCATTGGTCGTGTAATTGAGACAGTAACTTGTTATCAAACACAATAGCACAAGGACGCTATTGAGCTTAGCGCAGAACAAAAGAAAAACTGTCAGTATTCAAAGAAAAATGACGCACAGTTGTTGCACAGACCTCTCTTAGCGAGAACACTGATAATGTACGTGATACACGTAGCGCCATTATGACAGAGAAACACTACATGATTAATATCGAATCCCACGAAACTGTTTTCGCACTCGATTTCTATGATACAAAGTAACTTCCCAAACGCAATAGAAACTTCAAGGTAAGTATCAACACATACAATTGGTCGGAGCATATGTGAGTGCAGTTAGTACGAACTTTACCGTTATGGTCCTCTTTCAACGCTGTTCGTGAAACAAAATAGTGAAGGAGTATCCCTCTCCTTTTGTAGCGAAGACAGACAACGCCCTGGTTACTACGTTTCACTCTTCCTTGTTTCCTCAGCGAAGTGTGATTGTGTGTGTGGTTGTATGGATGATTGACATTCATTGCTCAGTCAGGTGTTGTGTTTCTTTTATTATGGATGGTCATTGTAGTGGAAAGGAGACTGGCTATTAAGCACGTAACACTCTGGGCTACCAGTAAGAGGAATTCGAAGCTTCAAGTCCCCCATTTAAGGGTCGGATCACCAGCAGTCGTGTGTCAAGCTGTTATTGTATGACACACTGTACAACGGTTTCTGGTCGAGTCCAGAATACTGGTGCACAGTCTTGTTATCAGGAACATTACGCCACCATCTCTTCTTTCGTTACCAGTCAGATTCTGACGATGAAAATTTTTTTTCGCCCTCAGGAATCGAGTGGCTTCCTGTAAGTCGAGAGCAAACGGAGTGATGTGCTTTAGCGTCTTCGCTTACGGAAATAGGGCTGTAGAGTATGCACAAACAACTTTTTTCACCGTTGGTGAGATCTGAAGTGACCGAAAAAATTTACACTGTTGCTGTTGAAATCAGCAATGCCACGGCCAAACGAAGACGAACGTGTTCGTAGTTAAGTATTCACATACAATTACGACTAATACTACTCTGGTATGATAATGGCTGGGCAGTCATTTATTGAAATACTGCAGTTTCCTTGCATTCTACAGTTCTGCCACTAGTCTGTAGCTCCTCAAGGGTCACGAGTATTGTCGATGGGGCGTTCTCGAAGCAGATCTCTCTGGTTCAGCATCAGTCATTATAGTAGGGAAGACTCGATCTACACATGTGACTTATAGATATTTGTAATACGAGCATTCTCTTGAGATGTTTAGCGAAAAACAACGCACATAATGTATATTCATAATCGCACAGGTTACAGCAGAATTGAGTTCCCAGTCTGAGAATGCTGTCAGAGATCTACAAATGTACAGTTCTTACTCTTTTCTTGGCATTTCGGCTCTTTTAGCTTTTGAATCGGTAGGAGCTGTATGACTTCGGGCTGCAATAAACCTCCACGAACATGGATTTGAAAACAAAAATTTTTAAAATGATTTCAATGGCGATTACATGACACTTTGAAGGATTCGTTACTGGGTACTGCTTTCGTAGATATTCTATGGGAAACACAAAGCATAGTTATTTTTTCCTTCTTTGTCATCCTTCTGACTGATTCGATGTGTCCGCATGATTCCCTCTCCTACGAGAATCTCTTCATTTCAGATTATTAGTTAAAATAAAACGTCCCCAACTTGTTATATATAATCTCTCTCTTCCCTCAACAACTGTTGCTCTCTGATGGTCCCCCTAATATCATGGAAGTTATTCTCTGATGACTTAACATAGGTCCTGTCATTCTGTCTCTCCTTAGACTTGCTGTTTTCCACGAATTCCCTTCCTCACCGATTCTGGCGAAGAACTTCCTTATTTCTTATCTTATCAGCCTACTCTGTTTGCCTACTCTGTTTGCCTGCGCCAGTGTGCTTTTTATAGCTGTGCTTCGTCCTTCACACGTTATTTCGCGAGCAATGTAAAATTCCTTTACTCCGTCTACTGCGTGCTTCCTATCTTGATGTTAAGTGTCATGAATCTCATCTCAGCTGTTCCTCGTTATTTCCGTCTTTCTTTGTTTTACACTCAGCCGACATTCTTTACTCGGTATACGATTTTATTCGGTAGATCCTGTAATTCTTCCCCACTTTCACAGAGTAAAGCCATGTCATCAGTGATTCTTATCATTTATATCCTTTTACCCTGAATTTTAATCCCATTCGTGGGCCTTTCCTCTCCTTCATTATTTCTTCGATTTGAGGATTGAACTCTAGACTAGAAAATTTTCATTCTTGTGTAACGCCCTTCGTAATCCAAGCATTTCATTAACTGTGGTACTTGAGTTGCCAAGCTGATTGTACGATAGCTCTTGCATTTTCTGCTGTTGCTGTCTTCGGTACTGTGTGGGTGACATCCTTTCGAATGTTTAAAAGTGTGTATCCACTCTCTCAGACTCTACCTGTTAACTTCAATAATCCCCAAATGATAGCTGCTTTGCTTGGAGAGGGACCATGAACTAATTCTGTGTCGAATGCTCCTCTCCCTGCTGCGATACACTCTCTTCTTAGATTCGAAAATCGATGAATGTAAACTGCGTGCATAATACGATCCCAAAAGTGCCAATAATTCCTTTCCTATAGAAACAGGAGAATCTTTGACCACCACCCTGCGCCCACAGAAAAGGACTTCTAGATGCTTTTGCGTCCTTACACGTACATCTTTCGGGTCTTTCGAATCTACGCGTCGTACCGAGATTGCTGTTATAGTAACATGTTTGATATTCACTTGTTTCCCGTCGCGCGTCTTCCTATTCTTGATCAAGTTTTTAGATACCTCCAGGATTACGTATTTCATTGCGGAATCCAGGAGTACACCACAGATTCACGCACTGTAGTATTTACCGTTAAACGGTTCACCACATCGGAAGACTTCGATAAGAATAGAAGCCGAAATAATGAATTAAAATTTGTGCCAAGGACGGGACTTAATAACGAGTCTCCTGCCGACAACACAGATGTGTTATCCACGAAAATATCCTGGCACTGTGGTTAACGCGGCTGCACAGTCTACCCTATTCCAGTGCCCTCCGTAGCACAAACTACACAGAGTCTGTGCAGCCGTGTTAGCTAGAATCGCAGAGTTGTGTAGTGGACAACACATCTGCATACTAAGCAGGAGATCTGTGTTCAAGTCCTCTCCTTCGTGTAAATTTAAATTCTTCAAGTGTTCAAATGTGTGTGAATTCCTAAGGGACCAAACTGCTGAGGTAATCGGTCCCTAGACTTACACACTACTTAAACTAACTTATGGTAAGAACAACACACACACCTATGCTCGAGGGAGGACTCGAACCTCTGGCGGGAGGGGCCGCGCAATCAGTGACATGGCGCCTCAAACCGCACTGCCACTCCGCGTGGCTTAAATTCTTCACTTCCGCTTTCGTCCTTATCGAAGATAGATTTGAGACTCAATAGGTCTCGAGGAAAATATAACTAGGTCGAAAGACGTTGTTGCTGACGAGACAACTATTTTTTGCCCACAAAACCCGGAGAGAATCTGCACGCCAGTACACGGGATTATTAAACACACAGGATCAACTATGAAGGGTTAGTAAAACTTTCTGTTTCCAGTCACATCACGTCGTGCCAAATTCACGAAATAGAAGGAAAACTAATGTTTAAAGTCCTATCGACGATGAGATTATTAGGTATTATGCACACGTTCCGGAAGGGCGAGGATGAGCAACAACGTCCTAGTATTCTCCTCGATCGTTGAACTGAGATTTGAAGCACACTCCTGCGGTACGCAAGTCCAGTGTCTTCATCAGTGCGTCGTCTCACTCGTTCGTTGTTCACGAAATTTTTGCTGACTACTCCCCGATCGTTGTAAAGACGCAACGGCCAATTGCGTTACGATTGCTGTGCTACTGGTCGTGATTTCACTGCTGCCAGTCCACGTCTCTTACACCCTCTTCCGCGCTATTGCTAGGGTCCAAAAAGTACTCAGCTGATAGCCTTTGTCTGCACTGAGGGCGTTATCTGCCATTTTGCTTTTCACAGTATGCCGCTACCCCGCGAGACTATGTATTTGTACTCTATGAAGGTAGTTCCTACAATACTAATGCCTCATTAGAAACTATGGTATTGTTAGCTACACTTGTTTTTTTTTCTTTGATTACCTGTTTTCATAGCTTGTACTTATTTAACCATACAGCCAACAGCTTTGCACAAGAATAAATTTGTCAGAATACCGACGTTACTGCAAAATCTCATCGCAAGTCGAGTGACATGCAGGAATAACCCTATTTGAGAATGCAAGGAAGAAGATTCAGATAGTTAGGAAATTCTGAGCTGCCGCCATTTCTAGGAAGAGAGGGATCACAAACAACTTGACTGCAACCTGCAGACAATCGTACAGCTTTCAGATGCGTTTACTACATTTTATACTATTTGAAATCACGTTTCAAAGAAACGACTGGTTCACCTTCAATCTTTGAAATCAAGAGCGCACGTGATCCATCTATCAAAGGTTAATGCGTCCGATGAATCGATTCAGATTGATAGGCTAACAAGACCTGTAACTTTCAGAGCAGTAACACAGTGCGTAGGACTGAAATTTCAAACTGAGATTTAAATTAAAAGTGTAACATCATTATTAAAATTGCCGACCACATGTAAATACGCGAACTCGAGAGTTGCTGAGGTAAGCGTGTATTTCCAGGGACCGTGAAGCACAATACAATAATAACACGTCTGGATCTAAAATAAATATAGTTTCACTTAGTACGAGCCTGGCAAAACACGAGTATTTCCAAGGAAAACAAGAACCATACATTTGTGAAACATGTAATCAATAACTCAACGTGGAAGTTATTTGGTTAATATTTTTTTTCAAATATGATGTGTAGTTTCCTTACCATAAACTAATAATCTGTGGCATAAATATAACATAACACTATCTAGTATGAAGCAAAGTAAACTATAATATGACATACTTGTATAAAGTATATGTTAGTGTTTGTAGATACGGCAATAAACTGAACTGAATCCATGAGCGGATCTGATGTATGTTGTATAAGTTCTGATTTTAGCTTTGGCCAAACAGACATTCTCTCGTCGTTTTATTTTTCCAGTTTGAAATTTTCTTGCCTCACTGAGAACATACTGTAAGAGCATCTTTCAGCACGTATATTTATAAAGTATTCCTTAAGCAGCCTACCTCTGATCTTCAGTCCTAAAAGAGAAACTTCGAACGTCAGTATGGTGTCGAACAATTTTCGATTTTTGCTATTCATCAGATACCACTGTCTGAGTAGAATTACTTGTCTTCGTCTTCTCTTTGGTCTAGATTACCTCTTAAATCTTTCGTTGCACGGTCGTTGCATTAAATCCTGAACACCAGAGGGCGCTGTTGTCATGGTACAAAGACGGATTGGAAATTACAGAGAAAAAAACATTCTGAATAGCCTGCTTTAGCAAAACCAAGCATTTACATGACTTCAGTCGATTTAATTTAGTGAGGTTACAACATTCTATCACCTCAGACTTTTTTTATTTTTTTTAACCGTGACAAATACTCGCGTACAACACAACTAGATTCACCGAGATGGTCGTCCCACCGATCAAGTTTCAGTATTAGCAAAGAGAGTAGTGTGTTAAGCACAGCTGCGTTCAATGTGATCGTCTTCCTTCCAATCAAGTTTCAAGGTTAGGAGAAAGCCTACTGTCTTACCCCAAATCTGGGGGATAGGGTGCTTAGGAAGCTGTTTAGAAGCCCGACTGATGTAACTCTCCTTATGTGAGCAGGCACTGTGACGGAGAGTAAGAGCATATAATAATCTTTTGTGAGTCCTAGATACAGTTGCCTATTTCTACGGCGCACTTTGACCTTCGCTGATCGCATTAACAGTAGTTTTGTCTGTGATGATGTAACAATTAATTCAGAATCATCGAACGACACGAGAAAGCCTTGGGATTATGATTAAACATTTCTAAACAAAATTTTGAAATGTTCTGCCCAAAATTTTTAAGATCTGTATTCAACAAACACGAAGTCAATCGTGCACATAACTCTGTACATGGAAATTCATTCAGGAGGAATGTGCTCAAGGAAATGAGAACTCCACCAATCCAGCACTCTCAAGAACCTTAATAGGCTGGTCTGCCGTCACGTCAAACAAGTTCATCGGTCATTTCTTCAGACTAGGGCACTTTCAACACCTAGATCATAAACACATTTTGTATATCACAATTTCCCATTTACTAGCCTGAAAAATTGAGCACTGTACTTACACAATCAGTGAGATATTAAGTACAGAAAGGGGACCGGATGTTATATTATGCACTGCCGAGCTTCAGTGGCACATTTTCTAGAAAAAAGACATTGTAGTGGGAAAATATGTTTTGATGATAGAGTTGCGTTACACTTGTTACCAAACCGCTACTTTGTGTTATATAGGTAATCCTTCGCTGTATGGAATGTATTCATTAACATTTACTTTTAACTGCCTTTTTAAATAAGTTTGTTTCAGTAATCGCTTTAACCTCCTTAGCCACAATTTAATTCTTTAAAAATGCTGTTTTATGTTTCACATTAATTATTTCTTGGTAACTGTAAGTTCAGTCTAGATCTTGTGCCGTAGCCTTCGATAGAGCTCTTTGTGCAGTAATTATCAAGCTTGTTTTTTACGTGCATTACTGACTAGTAACGCATTCCCACCATGTGGCTAAAATCCTCTCTCTTTTGCACAGAAATCTAGTCAGCCCTGTTACTATTCTTGGTAATAATTCTTAAAGCCATCTTCTGCAGTATGAAAACTGTGTTCATATTTTGTGCATTTATTCCCTAGAAAATATTCACATAGCTAAGAAATGAATATATGTACTAACAGCATGAACCTGGAATCCCTGGCGTGTATAGACTTGACTGGATTTCTGAGAGCTTGAGACGCAGGTGACATCCAGTTTGAAAATATTAGTTTGTGTTCACTTCACTTCAGCTATCAATCAATATTCACTCTTAGAAATTTTCTATTTAATGCGTATTTTATGGATGTACCATCTAATTTTAATTCCACAGAACTATTTTCCCGCTTCAGACTGAAATGTATGGGGTTTGTTTTCTTCATGTTATAAGTAGTTTTATTGTATATTGACCAACTGTATACTGAGTGTTGCGTTTGCTTTTTCTGTGTTGTTTTACTTTAATTAGCGATCACAGTTTGAAGAAAGTCACTAGAAACATTTTGTTCCACTAATGCACACACAGGATATACGTATCTGAAACGAGATTAAAGAACGTTCTTAGCATTAGCGGCAATGAACATATATCAGCAAAGGTCCAGATTCTCATTTATTACCCTCCCATTGGAATCAATGTCTGTAGAAACTTCACACTATCAGTCGAAATTCCTTGAACGTTTGATTATGTCAAGTTATAGAGAGTGACTTAGCATACCAGCAAACATCTGCTCGGTCGGGATTTGCTCTACTATAATGTTTTATGAGTCTGCTTTTTTTCTAATAAAGTGTTTGGTATCGAGAAGTTTGGTTCCTGCACAGTAATCACGCGTTTCGGATAAGTCAACCGCTGCTTAGTTATCAGAGGAAAGTTTAATAGGGTCACTTTCAAAGTCTGAGAAATTTCTTTTTTGTTACCATTGTAGCCAGAATGCCTCTTTACAAGTTGAGGCCAAGAAAATGTACTCGGCGTCAGTAGTGTGGTCAGTTCCTTGCTGCTACAGGAAATTAGAGCTCCCTGCGATTCAAACAGGAAACTAGTGACTGACTTCGTGTCCTCTTTGTCTCCTGCCCTGTTTGGGTCCATGTACCCAGGGACGTTGTGGTTCTCTTCCCTAGAAAACTGCAAGTTCAAGTCCTAAGCCCCTTTCAAGTATACCAAGATGCTTTTGAGTGTTTGACAGGGAGGCATGCCTGTAAAATTGTCGAAGAGACTTACGACAGCGATTACATAAGTGAGGTCAGGTTTTCTTCCCAGTTGTGTATATACCAAGTTGCCTACGGATTCTCTGCGGGGAGCATTTTTCATGGCTTTTCTCGCTTCGTCGGTCTCGAGGATCACATCGCGTGTGAGTACTTGATTGTTGTCCAAAGATGTCACAATGAATTGCAGTCACAATGAACAAGGATTGTGTTCACGGGAAAATGTTTTCTGATGTCAACGGAACCATGATTGCAATCAGGTGTGATGATGACGATGATGATGATGATGTTTGGTTTGTGAGGCGCTCAACTGCGCGGTTATCAGCGCCCGTACAAATTCCCAACGTTTAATCAGCCCAATCTCGCCACGTTCATGAATGATGATGAAATGATGAGGACAACACAAACACCCAGTGATCTCGAGGCAGGTAAAAATTCCTGACCCCGCCGGGTAGGTGTGCACCTCCTCGTTCGAAGCAAATCGAAGGCCACAAATGACTTTCTTCAGGGCTCCAAATATGCTGAAATCGCATGGGAAGGGATCGGAACTAAGTGGAGGATATGTAATGGTTTCCCAACGAACTTCTGCAATGTGGGTGGCCCAACATGTTGCCAAGGTTGTTTCCACAATGGTGCAGAACTTTCCCTGGCAAATACTTACACATCCTCCATACAGTCCCGATGTCTCACCACGCGATTTCCATACTTTTGGTGTGCTGAAGGAGGACATTCGGGGCCGTCGATTTGCTTCGGACGAAGAGGTGCACACCTGGGTACAATCATTCGTAGGCAACCGCGTTCATTCTTCTGTGAAGGCATTCGCCGTGTTGTCTCGGACTGGGATAAATGTGTTAACAGTTACGGCGCTTACTTTTGAAATAATAAACAGTTTACTCACTTTTTCCAATCTGTCTCACTTTCATTTGACTGCCCCTTATACAGGGTGAAGCGAAATTCGCGCACTCGGTCTTCGCAGCGCGACTCCTCACATGCCAGCGATAAAAAAATGTCTCTCACAGAATTTCGTCCGGGGAGTACACGCAGCAGAAAGAGGACGTTAAAGAGTGGCAATCTGGCAACACTGTAAAAACATTTACAGTAACCATCTGTATCAACACACACACACACACACACAGAGAGCAATAGCGCTGTATAGTTTGCAAGCATGAGGTCGATGGTTCGGTCCTTGGTTCAAGCATATGTTTTTTATTTGGTAAATGTAGTCCATGTGGTACGGTATCTGGCATCTTAATCGTCAACAGCGATTGCAGTGGGTCCTCTAGGAAACATTTGCACTTACATACAACAATCGTAGAAATAGAAGTTTGGTCAGCTTTGGAAGAAGCCCTTTCCACGTCTTGGGCTAGAATTTATTCGCACCACTTCATCTACTCGTACCAGATGCGGAACCTGTTTTCTTTGTACCTTCCTCTAGTGGTCACATTGATTGGTACCAACTATTATTCTTGCTTCGCTCAGGTCCACTACATTTCGTTAGGGCCTTACATTATCAGTAGGACTAGCAACATGCTTTGCAAATAATGTCCAAGCTCGGTTATTATTTCTATGTGTTATCTCCATGGTCCTATTAATTGTTAAAACTACTTCTTATTTGTTTAACCATGTATCTGTTATGGTCAGCATTACAAAATGTTGTTAATTTGTGATACATGTTACATAGGAAACGGTATATGTTACAGTATGAAATGTCAGAATGAAATTAGCAAATTAAAAAAATGCACTCAAACCCAGGGTCTCATGCTAACCCAAAACTCTATCCACTGCACCAGCTGCACAGCACAAGCAAAGCGTGATGTGAAAGGAAGGTACCATTCATGTGATTGCAGTGTTGCCAGATTGCCGCTCCTTAACGTCCTTTTTTTCTGCCAGATGTACTCGTCAGCCAAAATTTTGTGAGAGGCATTTTTTTATCGCTGGTAGGTGAGGAGTCGCGCTGGGAAACCCGAGTGCGCGAATTTTGCTTCACCCTGTATGTAATGAGACTGACCAACCTGTAGTAGTCTTCTTTTGCGGCATGTTATGATTCTGATGCCCAACTAAGATGTCACCGACATGAATTGCAACAATTAATATATGTTGTGTCCATCATTCTTCTGATAAACATATGGACCTGATGCACTTCTTGTAAAGTTCAAGTTTAATAGAGCTTCATTGAGTTTAATATTACAATTGCGATTATCTTGTTTTAATCCATTAGCTGTTTTCTTAAGCTCCATGATACTTTGCTCTTAATAGTTGAAATGTCAAAATCAGTCTCTGAGATTTTGACACAAATCTCCTATTTGACATAGCCTTATGAGAATGCTGTAACAGCTGCTAAGTCAGGGGTCATCAACCTTTTTTACCTATCGCCTACTTTTGTATCTATGTTAACAGCAAAATTTTCTAACCGCCCACCAGTTCCACAGAAACCGTGATTTATCAAGTACGGAAGTAACTTTACTTATAAAATTTATAAATTAGAGCAACAGCAAGTTAGAGCATTAAATAATAATTACTTACCAAATACATTATCAAAATTTTATGAAAGCCAAATTATGTTGTCAAAATCCCTGCCACTTGCCGCCCACCATGAAAGCTGGAACGCCCATTAGTGAGCGGTAGGGACCAGGTTGACTACCTCTGTGTAAATGAACCAAATATACGTTATATGTAGTAGCTAAACCAAATGAATACCTTAATGAGCTGTTGTAAATTACTGGGGCATATGTCTCCCCACGGTCTGAACTCTTGTGTTTGTGCTCCTACTTTAACTTCTAGACGGGCTCTTTATCTAGATATTTGTCCTTGGAGATGTTTTTTAGTTTTGAAAATACGTTTGGTATACATTGACTGACTTTTTATCCCAAGGTAAAAGTACCTTTTCCCATGTCTGATTTTCAGCATGTAACAGCAACTCCACTTTAATTCTCAGAAGCCATTTGTGAAATTCTTTACTTTCTGTTAACTTTCTAAAGCTTTTTCTAATGGAGACGAACTGGCCCAGTTAGTTGGTGATTTTGCCGTAGCTAATGACGTAAATTTTTTTCTCTACGGTTCTATTCGTTTTTTGGAGTTCTGATTCCGAATTTCATGTTTACTCGCTTTTAGGAGGTCTGTTTCACAAAAAACCCACAAAAACTCAAAATTTTCGCTCTTGTTTGAGTTTTTCGCTTATGTCCCGAAAACTATGCGTTTTGGAAAATGGTCGCTCCACATAAAATTGAAGTGCACAAAATTTCCTACAAGATTCACCAGTCATGTTTGATTTTTTGATGAGCGTTATCGATGCTAGAGCGCGCTGAATAGCAGCGATTTTTTTATCTCGTGCGAAAACGTAAAACACGCCCACTCCCACTTCGTACAACTCAGAAGTATTCGTGTTATCAACAAAAACTCCACATCACATGCAAATATACTAAATATTGCACAAGAGCTGTCTGTAACATTCAATATTCTCATGATGGAAGAGAGAGCAAAGCGAAAATTACGCAAAATGCCTTATGCACTCTACTGCCAGACGACCCCTCCCACTTGTTTATCTCTCATTGGCACAATACTTCCGGTGTTTGAAACTTAAAAGAGGGCGTTTTGAAAGAACGATATGCATGCATAGTTGGTGAAAACGTTAATAAATTATATTTACAACATATTCGGTACATGACACAGAACAGAAATATGAATATGAAATCCGCGTGCAGTATTGACATGAGCCACGAAATGAGTGAATGTCGAGCCCAGGACTGAGCCGTCTCTTTGAGTAGGTTCTCCACCTCGAGAAGGAAGAAGTTTAATGAGCTAATATAGGTACAAAAGACGTATATGTTGTGTAGTGAACTGTCGATATATGAAGAAACACCTGTACTGATGTCATGCGCGCAGATGTTTTACTTGTATCCGTTTGGCTGTTGTTGGTGTTGGTGGCTAGGTAATGTTTCTTTGGCACTAGACGTTCCTAGTGAAAGGTCTTGGGCAATGGAAGGCCCAGGCAAAGGGTTAGGGCCTGTGGAAGGTCAAGGTCGAACACTGAGTTGTTGCTGTTCTTCAACTGAAAAAATATAAATGAATGATTAATGTTTATTAGTATGAATTAGTATGAACGTTTATTAGTATGAACTAGTACCTTCCGTCACCTCAGCTGCTTCAGACAATGGTACTGCGAGGGGCCCGCGCAGGTCGTCTACGTCTTCTGTGTCAAACTGTCGTCGATGTTGGAGCACGACCATTCACATTGCTGGAACACTATCGTACAGAACAGTCGTGTTTGGCCACACCCACACCTACCTTGGTAATCTGTCTTGCATTGGCGAGAAATAAGCTAAAGAAACCTCTAGGGAGCCGGAGGTGTGGCAATGGAAGCCAACCCATATTTTTATCAACTTAAACCTCTACTGCTCTGGGGCTAGGTAATTTCTGATACAGTGTTGCACTCGATGGAAAACTCTGAAGGTGTGATGCTGAGCTGCAGCTTCAGTGGGAGATTTGGAAGCCGTGTCTGCTGATACCATTTAGGCTGAGGTTGCGTAGTGCCTATGCCTCAGATTGTTGAATGTTGTGCTTTATCACATAAAGAACAATCAGAAATTTCTCACCAGCGGCTATTATTTCCTCTGAATGGGCCTAAGGATCGTGAATTTAGTAATGCATGATTCGAGATACGGGTTTTTGGAGAGAGTCTTGAAACAATCTTGCCTTGACGAATAACGCGGACCTAGAATCGCAACCACTCAATGCGTGGAGGAGGAGGATGTGGTTGGCAACACTCTTCTTCACGGCAGTTCCAGGGTGGCAGAGAAGCTGAAAGTCTCTACATCTCCCTGGCTTGAGAAAATATTCATTGCCGGGAGTTTGGAAACACATCATTACAACCAGAAGGTTAACACATTCCCCCACAACTGCGACATTTTCGTCAGCCGAATCCACGAATTCTGCTGTCCACCCCATCAACGTGTTTGCATCATCAGCTACCTGCTTGGAAGCGATTCCACTCGCAGTGCATTTTGCGGTTATTAGTCTATCCTTGTTTTTCACATTCATAGAAAATTTGCTTGTGAAATTGTTGGTGTCGTGGAAGCGCTAAATTGTATCTCCACTGACTGCATTTTGGTTGAACTCTTCAAGCGTTCCATGGACTTGATAGTCTTCTGTCCTATTCGGGCACAGTGGTTGCACTTAAATCGCGCTTACTCGTGCATGATGGATATATGAATAGCAAATTTGTTCGAAGGTGTGCACAAGTAACATTAGGTGGGCCACCAACAGTCAAATGGAGAAGAGTAAAAACGCTGCGCACATGACATCACTGCTGGTGTTCTTAATTCATCGATAGTTCACTATACAACCTATCTGTCTTTTTCACCTATATTCTGTCACTAAGATGCCTTTCTTTTTTTCTTTTTTTTTTTCAAAGTGGAGAACCTACTCGAAGAGATGACCCAATTCTGAGCTCGATATTCGCTCATTTCACGACACATTTACATTAGTAAACACAAATTGCATATTCTTCTTTGCCGGCCGAAGTGGCCGTGCGGTTAAAGGCGCTGCAGTCTGGAACCGCAAGACCGCTACGGTCGCAGGTTCGAATCCTGCCTCGGGCATGGATGTTTGTGATGTCCTTAGGTTAGCTAGGTTTAACTAGTTCTAAGTTCTAGGGGACTAATGACCTCAGCAGTTGAGTCCCATAGTGCTCAGAGCCATTTGAACCATATTCTTCTTTCTTTTCAGTGCTATTATATTGTAAATACGCTTTGTTAAAGCTTTCCCATCAGCTCATTCAAAACACACTCTTTTAAGCCTAATGCACCGAAAGTATATCGTCGATGAGAGATAGACAGAACGGAGGGATCGTTTGGCTGTAGGATGTATAAGGTGTTTTTCGTAATTTTCGCTTTGCTCCCTTTTCCCTTGTAAAAAAACTGAATGTTACTGTGGTCACTTGTAGGAAATTCAGTATACTTTCACGTCGTGTGGAGATTCTGGTTGACAACGCATGTATTTTTCGAGTTGTATGTGCTGGGAGTGGGCGTTTTGTCGTTTTCGCAGAAGAATAAAAAAAGCTCTGCTCTTCAGTGTGCTCTAGTGCCGATACTGTCGTCGTAAAATCAGACCTGACTAGTGCATTCTGTAGGAAGCTTGTTCTGCTTTAGTTTTGTTCAGAGTAAAAACTACATAGTTTTTGGATATAACAGAAAAACTGAAGAACGTGCGGAAATTTTGACTTTTTTTGCGTTCTCGGTTGCGAAGACGATCTCTTACGAGAAGCAAACATGAAATTCACATTCAGCAATCCAAAGAACACTTAGATCCAATGAGAAAACAACTTCAACAGTTTTGTTATGTAAACGGCTGTTTTGAACTCCAGTTGACTAGTCTAGAGTGAATTTCGCGCGTCTCTAGAATAATAGGAGACATAATCATTCGTCCTAATTCGTTTCGCAATTCTTGATGATCTCTGTGTATTTCACTTGTATCTGGTAAAATTCATCTTGAGTCATCATTAATCTCATTAGTTGTTGGGAGCAGGCAAAAAGGCCTAGTCTCTGAAGAAGAAGATGATAATTTAGAGTCAACCATTTCTGAGCCATCTTGCTTAATTTGTATCATTCCCCATCAGTGAATGGAATAAGTCATCTTTGTGGCTCCTGTGACTTTTTTGACATTGTTATACCATCACCCTTCTGAACAGTATTTTCTTTAAATATCACGTCTGTTGCCTTTATTAATTTTCGTTGGTTGGGTTGAAATAGGCATATGCCTTGTTCTGTTAACAGTATCCTACCATCTACATCTACATCTACATTTATACTCCGCAAGCCACCCAACGGTGTGTGGCGGAGGGCACTTTACGTGCCACTGTCATTACCTCCCTTTCCTGTTCCAGTCGCGTATGGTTCGCGGGAAGAACGACTGTCTGAAAGCCTCCGTGCGCGCTCTAATCTCTCTAATTTTACATTCGTGATCTCCTCGGGAGGTATAAGTAGGGGGAAGCAATATATTCGATACCTCATCCAGAAACGCACCCTCTCGAAACCTGGCGAGCAAGCTACACCGCGATGCAGAGCGCCTCTCTTGCAGAGTCTGCCACTTGAGTTTATTAAACATCTCCGTAACGCTATCACGGTTACCAAATAACCCTGTGACGAAACGCGCCGCTCTTCTTTGGATCTTCTCTATCTCCTCCGTCAACCCGATCTGGTACGGATCCCACACTGATGAGCAATACTCAAGTATAGGTCGAATGAGTGTTTTGTAAGCCACCTCCTTTGTTGATGGACTACATTTTCTAAGCACTCTCCCAATGAATCTCAACCTGGTACCCGCCTTACCAACAATTAATTTTATATGATCATTCCACTTCAAATCGTTCCGCACGCATACTCCCAGATATTTTACAGAAGTAACTGCTACCAGTGTTTGTTCCGCTATCATATAATCATACAATAAAGGATCCTTCTTTCTATGTATTCGCAATACATTACATTTGTCTATGTTAAGGGACAGTTGCCACTCCCTGCACCAGGTGCCTATCCGCTGCAGATCTTCCTGCATTTTGCAACAATTTTCTAATGCTGCAACTTCTCTGTATACTACAGCATCATCCGCGAAAAGCCGCATGGAACTTCCGACACTATCTACTAGGTCATTTATATATATTGTGAAAAGCAATGGTCCCATAACACTCCCCTGTGGCACGCCAGAGGTTACTTTAACGTCTGTAGACGTCTCTCCATTGATAACAACATGCTATGTTCTGTTTGCTAAAAACTCTTCAATCCAGCCACACAGCTGGTCTGATATTCCGTAGGCTCTTACTTTGTTTATCAGGCGACAGTGCGGAACTGTATCGAACGCCTTCCGGAAGTCAAGAAAAATAGCATATACCTGGGAGCCTGTATCTAATATATTCTGGGTCTCATGAACAAATAAAGCGAGTTGGGTCTCACACGATCGCTGTTCCCAGAATCCATGTTGATTCCTACATAGTAGATTCTGGGTTTCCAAAAACGACATGATACTCGAGCAAAAAACATGTTCTAAAATTCTACAACAGATCGACGTCAGAGATATAGGTCTATAGTTGTGCGCATCTGCTCGATGACCCTTCTTGAAGACTGGGACTACCTGTGCTCTTTTCCAATCATTTGGAACCCTCCGTTCCTCTAGAGACTTGCGGTACACGGCTGTTAGAAGGGGGGCAAGTTCTTTCACGTACTCTGTGTAGAATCGAATTGGTATCCCGTCAGGTCCAGTGGACTTTCCTCTGTTGAGTGATTCCCGTTGCTTTTCTATTCCTTGGACACTTATTTCGATGTCAGCCATTTTTTCGTTTGTGCGAGGATTTAGAGAAGGAACTGCAGTGCGGTCTTCCTCTGTGAAACAGCTTTACGCGTGTCATCCTCTGTTTCAATGCCATCATCATCCCGGAGTGTCTGGATATGCTGTTTCGAGCCACTTACTGATTTAACGTAAGACCAGAACTTCCTAGGATTTTCTGTCAAGTCGGTACATAGAATTTTACTTTCGAATTCACTGAACGCTTCACGCATAGCCCTCCGTACGCTATCGAAGCACGACTCACGCCCGGTACTCACAGCTTTACTTCTGCCAGTTTGGAAGGTAGGAGACGAGGTACTGACAGAAGTAAAGCTGTGAGTACCGGGCGTGAGTCGTGCTTCGGTAGCTCAGATGGTAGAGCACTTGCCCGCGAAAGGCAAAGGTCCCGAGCTCGAGTCTCGGTCGGGCACACAGTTTTAATCTGCCAGGAAATTTCAAATGCAGTAATGCTGCTATTTGCGCACTGCTGACACACTGCTCGGCGGCGGGAGGAGACTACGCGATTTTACACTATTCAGGTACTAAAACGCGATGCTACAACTCTCAAATACTATAATACTCCAGAAATTTATGAATACCAGTGTGTAATCAACGTTCGTTCTTCTCATCCCATGTACGCTTGCGTACTTTAGGTGTATGAATGAAGTCCTTGGTACCAAATGTTCTTAAATGCGGAAGGTGTTTTTTTTTCGGTAAATCCTTGTTCTAATGTCATTCCTTTTAAGGGTTTTATATCGGATCTATTAATGAGGTAGGTAGCTTTAGAAGCTGCTTCTCTTCAATACTTTTTAGTAATCCTGCGCCAAATAATAAGCATCTGCCCTTTTCTACTAATGTTCTATTGTAATTTCCTGTTACCACGTTTTGTTGTTTGATGAATTATTCCTTCGTTATAACTACGTAGGCTTCAACGGTCAGAGTCCGCTAAAGGGTAAAAAAACTACAGTGGAGAAACCAATGTACTGAGTACGGAAGAAGGTCACTGTAACCGTGACAGAAACGTTGGTATCTCCAGCATAGTTTTGTACATTATGACGCGGTACCATACTCAGAACTCTTTCATATTCCTACGTTCTTTAAGAAGTTTGCTAGTTCTCGGTTCACATATTTTTTCCAGTATCAATGTGCAAGGCAAACATTTTGCTGTCATTCTATCTTTCCACTAACCTCTTGAAATCTCTGATAATTTTCGGTATTTGATTTTCATCACTTAGTGTGTACACAAATGTCTTTCTCGAATAGTCATCTATTGGTGATAGGAAATATCTAACACCTCCAATTGATCTTGGTTCCATCGGTCCACACAAGTCAGAAAGCAATAATTCAAGGATACAGTTTGCTGTCGACTTATATTGTTGGAAAGGTAACCTGATATGATTTTCCAAGCGCCTACCACATACAGAATCAATAGCTTGTGCATGTATGATGCCAAAAGCCATACTTTCGTCCAAAGTTTCAATACTGTCAGGAGTCAAATATCCTAATCTCCTAAGCCACAGGTTCGTGTCATTTAATAGTAATTCGGACATGGCTTCAACTAAATGATTATCTTGTTGGTTCAATTTGTACATGCCATTATGAAGCGTTGCTGTTGCAAATATATGCTTTTTCTTTTCGTAAATGCGACAATCTCATTTATCGAAAGTGATGGAATGTCGCTTTTTCACTATCTTACTTACAGAACTTGAATTCCTGTTTAAAAATGGCACATAAGGAACATATGTTACTATAATTTTTGTCTGTTCTCTGTCAGCCAGTGCATCAACATTTGCGTCACCAGTTCCTGCAACGAGTGAATTTCCGTTATTTGCCGCTACCACTCCTGAAGTTAACATTGACCTCAATGAATTCATTTCGCACGGAGATTTAGACATGTATGCTGAAGCAGCAGAGTCAATATACCAGTCAGTACTTTTGCCTGTACCTGTTGTAGTGAAGAATGTCTTGTAAATTGAAGTCCCTTCCGATGACTCGGTACTTTTCCCTTGGTTTCGCTTCGACAGTTTCTTGCAAATTGACCACACTTATTATAATTACAGCATCTCTGTCCCTTGAAAAAACTGTGTGTGAGTTTTAATAGAATCTCTGTTATTGGAGTCCGCAGCTCGTGGTCTAGGGGCTAGCGTTGCTGCCTCTGGATCACGGGATCCCGGGATAGATTCCCAGCCGGGTTGGGGGTTTTCTCTGCTCGGGGACTAGTTGCTTGTGTTGTCCTCATCATTTCATCATCATCATTATTTGTCAGAGTCACTAGAGTGGATTGTGAAAAGAAAATGGACTGTGTAAAAACTGGAACTTGGTACGGGCGCTGATGACCGCGCATTGAGCGCCTCACAAACCAATCGTCATCATCATCATCATCTGTTATTGGTACAGTGAGTCTCTAGGACCATAATCGTTGGTTTGTAGTCATCCGATAAGCTTGCCAATAAAATGCATCCTACCCATGCATCTTTCCCTTCAAAAATCAAGGCGTTTAACTTATTAGAAGAGGAAAATGTTTTGGATACGTGTTCTTCTACTGGTGTACAGTTCTCAATTCGAGTTTTGAGGAGCTTAGTCAGAAAACCATTTCGTCTGTAAAGTCTGAGACTTCATTTACCCGTTTTCATTTGTTCCATGCATCTTTTGTGGTTATTGTGTTTTTGGGTGCACTTACACGGCTGGATCAGTTGACAATATTACACTACTGGCCATTGTCTACACCAAGAAGAAATACAGATGATAAACGGGTATTCATTGGACAAATATATTATACTAGAACTAACATGTGATTACATTTTCTCGCAATTTGGGTGCATAGATCCTGAGAAATCAGTACCCAGAACAACCACCTCTGGCCGTAATAACGGCCTTGATACGCCTGGGCATTCAGTCAAACAGAGCTTGGATGGCGTCTACAGGTACAACAGCTGCCCATGCAGCTTCAACACGATACCACAGTTTATCAATAGTAGTGACTGGCGTATTGTGACGTGCCAGTTGCTCGGCCACCATTGACTAGACGTTTCCAGTTGGTGAGAGATCTGGAGAATGTGCTGGCCAGGGCAGCAGTCGAACATTTTCTGTATCCAGAAAGGCCCGTACAGGACCTGCAACATGCGGTCGTGCATTATCCTGCTGAAATGTAGGGTCTTGCAGGGATCGAATGAAGGGTGGAGCCACGGGTCGTAACACATCTGACATGTAACGTCCACTGTTCAAAGTGCCGTCAATGCGAACAAGAGGTGACCGAGACGTGTAACAAATGGCACCGCATACCATCACGCCGGGTGATACGCCAGTATGGCGATGACGAATACACACTTCGAATGTGCGTTCACCGCGATGTCGCCAAACACGGATGCGACCATCATGATGCTGTAAACAGAACCTGGATTCATCCGAAAAAAATGACGTTTTGCCATTTGTGCACCCAGGTTCGTCGTTGAGTACACTATCGCAGGCGCTCCCGTCTGTGATGCAGCGTCAAGGGTAACCGCAGCCATGTTCCCCGAGCTGATAGCCCATGCTGCTGCAGACGTTGTCGAACTGTTCGTGCAGATGGTTGTTGTCTTGCAAACGTCCCCATGTGTTGACTCAGGGATCGAGACGTGGCTGCACGATCCGTTACAGCCATCCGGATAAGATGCCTGTCATCTCGACTGCTAGTGATACGAGGCCATTGGGATCCAGCACGGCGTTCAGTATTACCCTCCTGAACCCACCGATTCCATATTCTGCTAACAGTCATTGGATCTCGACCACCGCGAGCAGCAATGTCGCGATACGATAAACCGCAATCACGATAGGGTACAATCTGTCCTTTATCAAAGTCGGAAACGTGATGGTACGCATTTCTCCTCCTTATACGAGGCATCGCAACAACGTTTCACCAGGCAAAGCCGGTCAACTGCTGTTTGTGTATGAGAAATCGGTTGGAAACCTTCCTCATGTCAGCACGTTGTAGGTGTCGCCACCGGCGCCAACCTTTTGCGAATGCTCTGAAAAGCTAATCATTTGCATATCACAGCATCTTCTTCCTGTCGGTTAAATTTCGCGTCTGTAGCACGTCGTCTTCGTGGTGTAGCAATTTTAATGGCCAGTAGTGTATTTTGAGTCTGATGGTGTTTCATTAAAATGTTCAGTTTCATTTTAGGTTTGTGTTGCCTCTACTCTCCGTGCCCTACCTACTAAATATGACCCGAACTAGTCGTTATCTGCACTTCTTATTCCTTGTGATTCTGTCTTATTTAGTAGAATATGTATAAAAGGCTCACGCAAATGATGAATGTATCATAAAAATCTAACCAATGCACTTCGAGTGATGATGAAAAAAGAAAACTGGTTTCTTGTGCTCCAGAGGCTAAACCACGTTATTCTCTCTTTAGTTTTGCACTTATTTGATTTGTTCGTAGTCTTAATTCCGTTATAAACATTGACCATTTCGTTTATCGATTCTTATGTGACTGCCTTATTTCCATCTACAAGAATAAAGTTATTTAAAAATACGTGAATAATAATCATGTACCGTTCTCGATGTTAACACAATGTTAAAAGTGATCATCTGGTATTTGTCATTCCATGTATGTTGAGTGTGATGATGTTCGTTTTACAGGTGCGGCAAAATATCACTGAGGATGCGATTGTCAAAGGGACAATCTGTTTGCTGCCGCAGAAAGTGCTGAGGGATGCCAGTGGTCAAGAGAAACGACACAGCACATTTCATCACGTGCGACTGGAGTCCTAACAGAAGAAGCTTCCATAAGGCGAACTGATGTTGTGATGCCAGAGACACACTTACAACTGTTAAATTTATAGAACGTAGCCAGATGTGTGCTGAACCCAAAGCGACCGATTCCAGAACTGCTCTTAGGTTAAACAGACTGAAACGTGCTTGTAACTCTTTGGACTTAGTAGGTTCAGACCTACACTTCCAGCTGCAAAACTTTGAAAGTGGTAGTGCAGACGCACAAAAATGTGATTTATATTTTTCTCATGAAATGCTGTCATCCAATGGTAGCTCAACAGATCATTCGGGTCAAACAGCAAGTAGCTCGAAAACTTCGCTGAATTCGACCGAGGGCTATGATACAATGCTGAACAGGAAGTATTCCTCATCCTTATCCGGCAGTCAGACTAACATTAACGCGAGGCAACTTCGGCTCACAGAAAGGAAATCCAGTGTCCCTGAAACGTCCCTGGAGAACAAAGGCCACTGTCACTCGAGGAAACCTAAAAAAGACGTCAGACGAGCAGAAATAGTGGCGGCTGTAACTAGGAGATTATACACGACGAAGAAGAGGCCTGACATTAAGATAGAGCAGGAGGAACCTGTGAAGGAAGAAAAATTTGAAGACGAAGACGACGAACCAGAGGAACTGAAATTGTGTTCTAGGGCGCGCGCTAAACTGCAGGAGATTAGTAAGCGAGCAATGAATGTTCAGAAGAAAGTGAAGAACATGGATAGCCAAACAGACATAATGCCCACGTTACGCGTGAAGGAGGTCGGTGTTAATACTTGCTCCTCAGGCATCATTAGAACAGCAGACATTTGTCTGCACACCGACGACTCCACATCCGTTACGCTACACAAAGAAGCTGCAGTCAATACGGACTTAGAGAGCTGTGTAAGCCTTCAAAATAGACTCAAATGTGTCAGATGTGCCTGTTTCAGGAAATCCCAAAGAACTGTCTTACATAAGGAAGCCTCCGTTTCAACAGCGTCAGCAGACCACGATGGCCAGTCAGACACTCTTAGCGTCTCTGAAGAGAGTGTTAATTATACCGACGACTTCACACCAGATAAGTCTCGTTTCCGCGATTTTTGTGGATGTGCTTGTCATCCTGTGGCGCAGTCATCCAATTCAAGATCCTCGTGTAAAGTTATTTTGTGTCCCTTACATACTGATCCAACAAATTCGAGGGAGACCTGTTGGGACTTTTCTAAACATGTTGGTACGCAAGCAAACAATTTATCTTGCGATATTGTGAAGTGTTACCCGACAAGACGTGCCGAGAGTTCAGTGCAGACAAGTTGGATGCAGGACTCTGGAACAAACACACAATACAGTTCTTTCAGCACGACTGTAGGCGTACAGACAACCACTGACGTGGCAGTGAACACTTACGTGTCTGCCGTTGATACTCCACTCATTGAAGTGAGAGATACTACCACACAATCGGATGCGAAAATAACACAAACGCATGAAGCCATAGAAACAATTTCCAACACATTAGGTTCATTCCTCACTCCAAGAAGTAAATCGCCTCTAACATTCTACGCTCTTAGAAAGACCACGGGAACTGTTACAGATACTGCTCAATGGACAACCAGTCTGTGTGAAAAGTATTACCTCAATGTTCTGTCAAGAAACAGAAAAGAGACTGCCCACATCCAACAGTTAAAAAGTCCTAATTTAATGCAGCGATGGCACGACAAGCAGCCTATTGTAAATCACTCACTGAACAGTACACAAGATGCTAACTTCTCTGACGACAGTCTGGAATCACAGCAAAGTGTCATTTCCTGTAACGTGGAGGTGATAGAGCCAGAAATAAATGAAGAGCCTGAACTCTTAAAAGAAAAGTGCACCCGATCAAGGAAGGGTTTCTGTTTGCGGAGGAGTAACGAACAATTACTTGAAATACCCAACAACAGAAATGCTACAATCCTTTCTCAAAAGGCAGGCAAGAGTAATCACGTTTGCTGCAGGACACTACAGCCTTGTTTACAAAGTCACAATTGCCATTGTTCTACAGAAGCGCCGTCTTCTATAAATTGCTGTTTATGTGCTGAAAATGCGGACAATCAAATTTTCTTAAGAAATCGGGGAGAGCCTTCTCAGCAGCGCAGTCCCACTTGCAGAACGAAAGAGTGCTACTGCGACTGTAGAAAAGTGAACTTAACAACTTTACATCCTAAGAGTAACTCCAGAACTAAAAGCCACGCTGACACACCAGCATTTGACGTAACGAAAGAATACGCCAACGGCACTGAGTACACAGAAAATCAGAAAGCACTTAATATTTGCACAGATTTTGAGAGCGAGTTAGAAAATCAAGAAGTCGTGTCCCCAGACTTTAGTATTTCCCATCATTCAGGAAAAATACACTGTGGTGAGCTACTAGATTCTCTTCAGACCGGGGAAAAAGAAAACGAAGTGCCGACGCAATCGGTGCAGCATTTCGAGTGTGCTGAACATCGCCTCTGTTGTAGAAGTTTGCATTCCACACCTCACCTCGAAACCAGTTGTATATCTTCCCAGCATGTCTCTTGGCATAGTACTGTTCCAGATGAAAATAATACGTCTAGTAACAAGAACAGGAACAGTTCTATGAATAAAAACCCTGTACAAACAAGTGGCAGAAATGTGTGCGGCAGACAAGGTTTTACAAAACCTGCCAGCGAGATGACTGATCCAGTATCTGAATTTAATACGACAGTACGCAACAATATTTCGCAGGACCCCATCAACAAGGAGATGAGTAGATGCACGGACATGCCTCGTATGCACTTTCCTGTGAACGCTAAGGAAGAGGTCGAGCTTCAGGATGATGTGAATCATCAGGATGAAGTATTTGAAGAACAAGCTGTTCGCCCTTCATTCTGTACTAGTAATTCACGTATAGAACCAACAAATGGGAATACCAGTGCTACAAAACGTAAATCAGATACAACTCTAGCTGATGATGTATCTGAATATCGTAGCCCTGCCAACAGCATACATTTTAGAACCAGCCAGTCAGGGCAGTCTCAGACAAAAACTAGCAGTCCTTCATTACAGTCAAGTGGTAAATCACAGGGAGAAGGGAACCAGAATTTTGGTGAAAGTTCATATCCAGATATTATTGCTCAAAATAACAACTTTCGTACAAAAATGCACATTGTTGAGGAAACAATTATCACTAAGGCAGCTGAACCATTTTCAAATCCTGAAATTCCTGAAAGTGGGGTGGAATTTACTATTATGAGTGACAGTATAAATGTTTACATCATGGGAATGAGTAAGCAAGCGCAGAGCTCCGGAGCTATGAGAAGAAACAATTTTAGCCCTGTCAAAAGTGAAAGCGGAACACAGACTAATTGTACATATGAAAATAAACAAGTATGTTTGGGAAAACAAACTCATGTATCTAGCCAGGAAACAAAGCAGATAGACGCAGTATCTAAATCTGATGTCAATTATTCAAGTAATTCAGTACAGAAGGAAAATACAAGATATGAAACATCAAGCTCTCCCAGCACTTCGATGGAACAGAAGATGTTCAAAGATGAGCAAGAAAGTTTTAAGAAATGCCAAGAGGTATTTTATAGTCAGAACTGCAGCCCATTCAGTACTTCTGGCAATGAAATTAATGAAGGCAGCTTTCAAAGTCAACAGACCAAGGCAGAATGCGCGTCGAATGTAAAAAATGATGTTTTAGCGCCAAATGAATCCAGAGCTTCCAACAAGAAGGTTCCAAATTTTAATTCCGAGCGAAAGGGTAATTTATCTTTGCAGCTAAGTAATCACGTTCCAACAGAATTGACATCAGTTCAGCAAAAATCAACCGTTCACGAAAGCGAAAAAATAGCAGAATCTAACGGAAATAGTCACTGCGCAGGTAATGAACAATCTGCTAAAGAAGCAGTATCAGCGATCAACTCAAATGCGCCAAGGAAAAGAGTGTCCAGGAAGAAACCGAGGAGCCACTTACCACCACTGCATGGTAACAGGCTGAGCTCGGGTGCTGCCAACAGCCTAACAACACAGGGGTGGGGTAACGCAGGGGCAGTCGGTACCTGGTTCACGCTATCGGCTTTTGTGAGAAAGGCTAGTTCCTTACTTAGGAACCTTACTGAAGTAACCCAAATGATGGAAAATACGAAGAAACTGGTAACAAAAGAACCTTTTGAATCAAATTCATCATATGTTGTAGGAGCTAGTCCACTTTTCACATCAAAGGAAAATGGGACTGCGACACAAAGTGCAACAACATTCGAAAATTTAATCCCTGCCACTACTAGGCCTGCTGAAACAAGAAACTTCACACTAGGCAATAAACAAGTGCCTGTGACAAAATGCAACAAGCGGCCTCAGTTGTCAGATTTGCCGAATGTGGGTAGTGATTGCAACAAAAATGTAAATCCAGAAAAATCTTACCCCAAAAACATTTCTTCAGCTAAAAAGTTATATGTTGGAACTACAGATACACAGTCTTATACTGCAGATATGTGCCGATTGCCAATAAATACCAGTCATGAAGCAGAAGTTCATCACTTAAGCTACTCCGACTATTGTGCATACGGAGAGAGCTTCACGACGGGGATAGAGGACCTGGACATTGTTGAGAACTGCTCACAAGCTACAGGCAATGCGCTACGCAGCAAAAGACACAGAGAAGTATCATCTGGCTGCAGTAATAATACTCATGGAAATGCTTACCTCCCTTCATCACTTAATACAGAACCATTGGTTACTCGCCCACTAAATAGCCAGAACAATAAAAATACCACCTCACATTACAGACTCAAGTCACCTAATCACCATAAGACTAACAGAACGATAATAGAAGACAAGCAAGAGTTTCTCCATCATCCTGAAAATATTACTTATGGCCATGATGGAGATCCAGTCTACACAAGGCACAACAATATTAGAAGTCAGTTTTCTTGGTCTCATCTCGTAAATGGTACAAGAGCTGAAAATTGTTTGCTAGACGATAAAACTCCAGTTTCCCTAAAAAGCTTTATTCCTACACACAAAAAAGGAACTGAAAACAGTTGGGACACGAACATGTCAGTTGACGAAGTTTCTGTTGTATTTCCCAGCCACACAAAAACGAAACATGAAGTGGAAAACAGCAGTTCATCACTACCAATATTCAGCGACAATGACCATTGTTGTTTTGGAAACATATTCACCACTATCATGAACTATCATCAACAAAAGAAACATCAGTGCCCATTACCGTATCAGTCGTCGTCGGATAGAGACAGGCTCTACACATCTACCGGCGTCAGTGTTCCAGCATGCAGAGGAAACTTTATTAGGCATGCACCTAAAACAATTGCATTTAGGGACTCGATTAAATTAATTAGTAATAATATTGTAATTGACGCTCCACGACCTAATGCCATTTATACTGGCTGCAGCCCTCGTGCATACAAACAGTACTTGTTATCAGTGCGAAGGAAAATCGCAACAGATTCGGGTTTCCATTTGAAACCTAGTGCAGATATTACACATACAGATAATGTTGATAAATATTAAGTGACATTGTTGGTAAAACACATAAAAAATTAACATTTGCTGAAAGGTTGCAGCTATGGTACCTGGTAAATTTACAGACAATAAAATGTATATTTTTGGTTTTCATTCATTTTTCTAGATTTGAAAGATACTAAATTAATCTTTACCTGTTTGTGGAAGTGTTAACTTTTATACTTACCATAATTTTCACGTTTATAAACAATTGCGTATTATATATCATATATATATGAAATGTCAATTAAAGAAGCAGAAAAATGTCACTATTTCTTTATTTAACATAATTTTGGTTTTTATGATCCCTTTTTGCAGGAAATAGTTCTTAATGAAATTTTGAAGATATAACATTTCATAACGTATATACTAAGGTGCAATGCAAGGTTGCATCCACTGTGGAAAGGTAATATCGCAAACCATGGTGTGTGAGATTACATACACACAGTATTCAGATAAACTGCACTACAGTTACTATTCATTTTCTCGTTATATTTTAGTACCTTTACACACTTCAACATGTTTCATATTTTACTCAGCATCTGCACTGAATTTTGACTTACTTTAATTTAATTATTGATATGTAAAAATAAATCGATACCTTTTATTTTTGAACACATGGTTGAAATTTTAAATATTATAACATTTTGACTGAACACACCACTACATCATTACATTCACACTCAATCTCGATCTACATAAGAACAAACACATCAATTCCAACAGTCATATAAACACTCATAATAGTAAAGATTTACTGAGTGTTCAGTGAGCTAAAATGTAGCATTGCTCTGTAAGGAGTAAATGAGGAAAACGTAGAGCTACCACATATTTAAATTTAGAACTTAAATTCAGAAGTATTGAGGTAAGCTGGTTTTCCAGAGGTCACCATATGGAAACATATGATGAAATATTACCAATAATATGTGACATGTAAATGTAACAGTATATATATACACTCAATGCGAAAGTTTGGAATTTTCAAAGACATGTTGAGTCCTTCCTGGGCTACCTACAATAGTTAGTGAAAGACTAATTAGACAGTGGTTATTTCAGTACTCACAGGAAAACCAGCCTGGGAATATTATTTGGCTTCTACATTTTATTTCAGTGATCAGTACATACAACAGTAGAGTGGAAATCATATGGACAATATCTTCATAAATAAATCTCAAAATAAACAATGAAATAGTCATGTTGTTGAGAACTAACTGTCAGTTCATTATGGACTGTTACTTGAAATAAGTTATCTTGTGTAATGTATTGCAAACAAACCTGGAAATGATTGAGGCTATTTAACAACATGCTAAAGATAATTTTTAAAATTGGCATGAAATTCTTAAGGATCTAATATATTTTATTATAATTAGTATCAGTAGCAAAGAATCAATCTCAATTACGGAAATGGAAAAGCTCTATACAAAAACACTTAACTCCAGAGGAATTAAAACACCTTGTAAACAAAAAAGGAAAATTTGAACACAATCTGCTCGTTTTCGAGACAGGAATACAAGCCAAATTTGGATCAAATTTGCATGTCATGTCAGTGTCCCCTGCCCCAATCTCCTGGCCAGCAGGAGTGTGGTTTTTGGATGGTTTTCCCACATTTATCTATTGAGATACTGGCTTGGTTTTCCATACTCCCCTCAAAATGCAACAAACAAACCGTTAAAAGTAAAAATTCACCTAGAATAAAGTTTACATCATCGATAATCGGCGCACATGACTTCTATCCTTCAGGTATCTGGCGTTTCTGGGACATGATGGAAAAACAACTAAAGTAATTATAAAATAGTGGGTAGGTAGCTGTTCATTACTAATAGATTTTGCAATCACTGAAATAAGCGTCACATCTTTTCTCAGCTCGTGAAATATTATTTCGTTTCCTCTTCCCCTTGTTGGTGCTTCACTTGTTATATCAGACAGAGTACACATAGCGAAACTTAAAAATCATTATTCTACTGTCAAATTCGAGTAGTGTGCCACAAAACTTTACTCAACAGTAAAGTAAAACTTTCTGTATTTGACAAAAAAGTTGTTTTTCACATACAATAGCAGCATGTTATCCAGTAAAAGTTACGATAAGGCATATACATACAGGGTGAAAATTATTTAACTATATGAAATAAAATCCTCATAACTTCTGAAAGGTTTGCGTTAGGACGTTCAAACTGCATGCTTGACCTCAGGGCACGATGGGAATCAGTATGTTGGTATAGCGACGAAGCCCACTATCATTTGGATGGATCGTCAATAAGCAAAATTGGCACATTTGGGAGACTGAGAATCCGCATTTCGCGATCGGTAATTCTCTTCACCCTCAGCGGGTAACTGTGTGGTGGGTAATGTCCAGTCATGGAATAATCGGTGTGATAGTTCTTGGTGGCACAGTAATTATCGAATGTTATGTGAAGATTTTGGAAGAAGATTTCATTATCCAAAGTGACCTTGATTCGACAAGATGTGGTTCATGCAAGACGGAGCTCGGCCCCATCGAAGCAGGAGAGTGTTTGATGCCCTAGAGGAGGACTTTGGGGACCGCATTCTGGCTTTGGGGTACCAAGAGACCATTGGCATGGACCTCGATTGGCCTCCAAATTGTCCGGATCTGAACACATGTGACTCCTATTTGTGGGGCTGTGTTAAAGATAAGGTGTACAGCAATAACCCCAAAACCATTGCTGAGCTGAAAACAGCCATTCAGGAGGTCATCCACAGCATCGATGTTCGGACACTCCAGGTGGCCATGCAACATTTCGCTATTCGCCTGCGCCACATCATCGCCAGTGGTGACAGGCAGGCATATCGAACATGTCATTACCTAAATCCGTATATCTGTAGTGACGTTTACATGTTGAATAAAGTGTGTGCACGCCGTGGTTTGTAACTAACTGACTTTTTTCCATATAGTTCAATAATTGTTAACCTGTACAATCGAAGAAAGAAAGAAATACGTCATGTCAGCAGGTAAGTAATTCAAACAAAATCAAAAATCTAGCTTGGTAAATGGTTGACACATGCCTACTACCTCTTATGAACGAGAACAAATTTGATACAAAATAGTCATAAATGTATATTACAATCATTTTTTGATGTTTTCTCGATGACATGTGACAAATACAGATATGTAGAACTTGCATGGGTATCTGCAGAAATTTATTCCAGATGTTGCAAAATTCCAAATTGCTGTTTCATATGCGGTGCAGGAATTTCCTTATTTGAAATGAGCGCTACACAGCGGCCGTTACTCATTGTTGTGTGGGATTGAATGTATTCGAAAGGACGTGACCCAAAGCTTTTTTTAGGTTGCTTTAGTAGAGGTCATGCAGTGGACGACAGAGGAGAGGGCGTCCGTTGTGGCGATTTACTTGTCCAATGACCATTCGGTCACGGCAACCCAGCGTCCAGTGCAATATAGGTTCTGCAGATAGTGTTCCTGATCGAAAATCGATTGTCGTGTCGGCGAAAACATTTGTGGCCAGCGGTAGCGTGCGGGAGAAGAAACTAGGACCTTCAAGAACCACCAGGACATCAGAAAACGATGAGAAAGTAAGGCTGGCGGGTTTGAATTCCCCCAATCGTTTTGCGGCAAAAATGCAGGCGATCTTGCAATTTCTGATCGCGTAGTGAGACGAACTCTTCAAGAAGACTTGAAATTTCTGCCATATAAACCGGCAGTGGTGCACACACTTAATCAATGCGAGTTTGTTTCGCAAAGAAACGCATGTGAAACCTTGATCGAGAACCTGTCTCCTGAAGCTCTTGTGTTGTTAGGCGACGAGGCACGTTTTCATTGTCTGGATGCGTGAAAAAAACAAAACATGCCATACTGGAGTAGCACAAACCCTCGAGAACCTCATGAGCAGCCCCTGTATATAGAACGTGTGACTATTTTGTGTGTATTTGGCCCATGGTTTTTCAAGAGAACTATAGGGCAGTTACGGACAATTCTGAGCGTTATGTTCAGATGACTGAGGTGTTTCTTCCTGTCGAAAGTCAACTGCAGAAATGGATGTGGGGGACATCTCTGGTTCCAAGAAGACGAAGTCACGGCTCACACGACACGAACGTCAATAACTCTGTTGCGCGAACACTTTCCCGATCGTCTTGTCTCGTTGAGGGACTATACTCAGCGGCCAACACGCTCACCAGATCTAGGCGCCCGCCAATTTTTCTTATGGGGCTATCCTAAATCCTTGGTGTATACCGATCACCAATGGACCTGACTGAGCTGCGGAACGACATTCGTGCTGCTACTGTCAACATAGACGAGATATGCTGGACAAAGTGGACCGAATCTTCCGATTTCTACACTCTAAATGCATTGAGCAGAAGAGAGGTCACCTTCAAAATATGATTTTCAAAACCAAATGAAATAAAACTTTAAGTGTATCAACGTGTAAAGAAAGGAGAATAAAATTAAACTTATAGCTCCAGTACTTCCTGTTTTATGATCTTTTTAAAATAAGGAAGTTCCTGCTCCACACCCTGTATATGTAATTTAGTGAATTTAACAAACATATCATGCTCCAAAAACCAAATTTGACAAGAAGTATACAAAACTTACCACATCTCAAATGATTGAAATATATCACCCTAGAATGTTTAAAGCAGATCACTTTGATAACTAAACGTTAAGTAAATTTCAATAGCATTGGCTATGTGCAGATTTTTATGGTATTTATATGAACATGAGCGATATCATTTTATTCAACGATTCGATATTACAACCTCATACGGCTAAATTCAGGGATCTAATGGATTATGAAATAAAGCAAAAAAGCTGCAAAAAGAATTTACTCAAGTGCTAATAATATTATGTTGAAACTGAAAATTTTAAATAAATTAATGATACAGAAAAAAAGTCAGAAACTAAGAAAAATGCTGTTGGATATCTACTAAAAATTCAGCGGAAAATGCGACATTAATACACTGTGAAAGGGAAAAACAGACAACAAATTAACTTTTAATGGGCTTGGACTTAACCGATACACTCCTCATCTCTTCAGTTGATCATATTATTGTGCAGCTGGACCGTAGAATTCTTAACTCTATGACTGCATGTTGCGTTTTTGGAGCAGGAGAAACTCGTGATTCCTGGAAGGACATATTTCGACCTCGAAATTTCGCACTTTTTTCACTCTTCTAGCATAGAAAATATTTTCTTTTTATGACTGGTGTATTTGGACTCTTTAAGTATGTATGTACAAACCTGTAGAATAGCATGGCTGCCGGCCGAAGTGGCCGTGCGGTTCTAGGCGCTGCAGTCTGGAATCGTGAGACCGCTACGGTCGCAGGTTCGAATCCTGCCTCGGGCATGGATGTGTGTGATGTCCTTAGGTTAGTTAGGTTTAACTAGTTCTAAGTTCTAGGGGACTAATGACCTCAGAAGTTGAGTCCCATAGTGCTCAGAGCCATTTGAACCATTTGAACCAATAGCATGGCTGTAGTGTTCAGAGTCTACTGAAATTGTTCTGCCGTCTGAAACTGAATTTATAATCTTTAATCAACAAACGGTTTTCTGTTGCCACGATTCCATTGCGCAACAAAACGTGAGGGGTATCCTTGAGGGTACTGGGGTCAGATGACGGGCATGTACAGGTAGTGTTTATGCTGTGCAGGAAATTAGTGCGACATGGTGTTGGACCAGTCTCTGTTATTAACAGACCGAGTGAGTTCTGTAACAGGCTGTTGGACTGGTCCCTCTTAGTAGTAGATCTGTTGGCAGATTTCCAATGATATCATGCAATATTGCTACATTTCCTCTGCAACCCGAATCCCACCCCTCCCCTCCTCCTTACCGCAGTATAAAAGACAAATGGTTTACCTTAGGACAGCCTCTACGACATTAGAATCCAAGATGTCGATCCAGTATGGCATGGTTGCCAGATTTCCTGGATTTTCCCTGCCCTATGATGTCAGAACCAAGACAGCGATTCAAAATGGAGGACTTGGGGATAGTGGGAGAGCCTGCATGTTCATGACGTCACTTGCCCTAAGTACAGAATCAAAGGTCGTTCACTTGGGTATACTTGGAGAGCCTGCTGGCTGCAAGGTCACTTCTTCTAAGTATAGAATCCAGCATGGAAGAACTGAGGATACTGGAACCGCCTGCTTGGTTGTCAGGTCACTTGTGCCAAAGAGCCCAGTTGTCTTAAGTGCAAGATGTTGGGAAATTCAACAGTCCACTTGTCCTTAGTCTCTTTGTGCTATAAACAATTTGCCTCATCCCAGTTGCAACCCACTTCAAAATTTACGGTGTGTGTGTGTGTGTGTGTGTGTGTGTGTGTGTGTGTGTGTGTGTGTGTGTGTGTGTGCGTGCGTGTGAGTGAATGAGTGTGTGTGTGTTTGTGTTTGTGAGTGTGTAGTAGTAGCAGTAGTAACAGTGGTAGTAGTAGAATAGGAATGATTGTAACATTATTTAAACAAATTAATGTCGGAAGAGCCTGTGAACATTGCACGCCATGTTGATGGGAGAATTATCTTCTGCGAGTACAGGAGCAGCTGTGGTGCAATGTACCTGGCCAGCAGGCCTCACTCTGCCACTGCTGGGCTGGGTCAAGCCCGATAATGGCTCCATGGCTACCTCTGCTTTCGATGTTACGCAAGCTACAGTGTGCACACGGAGACCCTACAGCTGAGGCGCTACTTTCACAACTAAACACTCCATGTTTTATTGGCCTACCATCTCTACAGATATCAGTGGTGTCTTTAACCAGCGCCAGTTCCAAGACCACTATGACATATCAGATGCTTGCGTCAATGACTGCCTTCATCCAGATGCACACTGTCAGCTTCCAACTGCTGTCGTGTGCAAGCCTGCAGAATATGTGTAACACCAAAGTCTTCCCTGTTTATAATTAACATAGGAAACCACATAGTGCCTTTCATCAGATGCATTTCTGAGACCATAATCATGCTCCCGTTTTAGAACTGGACAACAGCTTACTGATCTGGAGAAGTGCGGCGAGAGCTATTTCTTTCACCATTATTAGCACCCCAACGTCAGGCACCATGCGTGGGTACAGAACAACTGCTACTACCACTTTACGTGCAATAAGGTAGGAATGTGGGAAAGTCTGCCATTGCATTTTATTTGTTAAGTCAATAACGAACTGATGTGAGGTAGTGAACTTTACGAGCCGTGTTCTGTAGGACATTCGTAGTCATGCAAGGCCGCCACCTCTGCCATTACTGTGCTGGACCACACCACTGCTAGATGCTTAATCACTGCTGCCCTAGAAAAACGTGTGAAACAAATTTTAAATTGGCACTTACATCGCCGGTGGTCGATGCAACGAAAAGGTTGTTTTAATGAAACTTTAGTAGTAAAGTCTAGTCAGACAGAATGGGCATATTATAAGCGAGACGGAACAGTTCAAGGTCCTAGGCGTTCGGATAGATAGTAAGCTGTTGTGGGAAGCCCATGTCTAGGATCTTGTTCAGAAACTAAATGCTGCTTTATTTACCATTAGAACAGTATCTGAAATAAGTGACAGTTCAACACGAAAAGTAGTCTACTTCGCATATTTTCATACGCTTATGTCATATGGTATTATTTTTTGGGGGAATTCTTCTGATGCAAAAATGGTATTTTTGGCTCAAAAACGGACTGTTCGAGCTATATGTGGTGTAAGTTCGAGAACCTCTTGTCGACCCCTATTCAATAGTCTGGGAATTCTGGCATTGCCCTCACAGTATACATTTTCTTTAATGTCGTTTGTTGTTAGCAATATTAGCCTATTCCCAAGAGTTAGCAGCTTTCACTCAGTTAATACTAGGCAGAAATCAAATCTGCATGTGGAATGTACTTCCTTGACTCTTGTGCAGAAGGGAGTGCAGTACTCTGTTGCATCCATTTTCAATAAGCTGCCACAAGAACTCAAAAATCTTAGCAGTAGCCCAAACTCTTTTAAGTCTAAACTAAAGAGCTTCCTCATGGTTCACTCCTTCTATTCTGTCGAGGAGCTCCTGGAAGAGCTAAAAAATTAAGCAAATACCAGTATTAAATTGTTGATTTTCTTTATTTAAACTTACGACTTGTCGCCTGAATATGTTTTTTATATTTCATTTTATCTGTTTCTACTATCGTGTAATTTCATGTATTGACTCGTTCCATGACCATGGAGACTTCTCCTTAATTTGGTCCAACGGAACAATAAATAAATAAAAAAACCGACATTTACGACAGATTGGAAAATAATTTACTGCAACTGCTTTGGTGTCGTTATCAAATAGGCGGCAGATTAAAACTGTGTGCCGGAACCGAGACTCGAACTCGGGACCTTTGCCTTTCGCGAGCAAGTGCCCTACCAAGTGAGCTACCCAAGCACGACTCACGGCCCGTCCTCACAGCTTTCTGGAAACATCCCCCAGGCTGTGGCTAAGCCATGTCTCCCCAATATCCTTTCTTTCAGGAGTGCTAGTTCTGCAAGCTTCGCAGGAGAGCTTCTGAAAAGTTTGGAAGGTAGGAGAGGAGGTACTGGCAGAAGTAAAGCTGTGAGGACGGGGCGTGAGTCGTGCTTGGGTAGCTCAGTTGGTATAACACTTGCCCGCGAAAGGCAAAGGTCCCGAGTTCGAGTCTCGGTCCGGCACACAGTTTTAATCTGCCAGGAAGTTTCATGTCAGCGTACACTCCGCTGCAGAGTGAAAATCTCATTCTAGGCATCACAGCAATTATCAAACGAATATAGAGACGAGTGAGTAGGATTATAGCAAGTCAGTACACCCGTATACAAATGTAACAGAAATGCTCTAAGGACTCAAAGCTTGGAAGGAAGGAAAACGCCCATAGTCCTATGAAATAGCAGAGAAAACAGCTGTATACAGAGAGGTGGTATCGTCAGAAACTTGTAGAGCCACTGAGACGACTGCACACAAGACAATCGGTACGAGCACTTTAACAACATGACTAAGTTAGTTGTCAAAATACTATGAGCAAAGTAAATAGGTTTGTACAAAAATCTGAAAACATTTGATCAGTCAGCCACACCGAGTAAAGATCAGGAATCTGAGCCAGTTGATGCAGTCTCGAGCGAGATAGACCGATTGTGATCATCTTTGCATGTGATCACATGCCAGTATGCGGTGTAGCACTCGCCTAGGTGGCGTGACATTGGTGCAACCATGGAGGTAAGAATAGAGGGAGACGCCGTGACGTCACAACTGTGAAGCTATGTGAAGCCGAGGGTAGCCATCTCAATCCGACCAAAACATTGCTGCTGTAAGCTTGTGTGCATAGGCTTGTCGCTCGCTTTTGGAAGGATTTTGCGCTATTATGGTGACTTGTGTGGTGTTCGGGTGTACGAATCGTTCTGACTGTGATGCGAAATCGAAGGGAATAACATTTCGTGTGTAAGTTGTCTCGTTAAGTGTGATTTTACAACTTCATTGTGAATGAACGTGTGCTACATCGGTACTTGTACTATAGCGTGTTTTTTTCCTGTATGATTTTAGATTTCCTAAAAATAAAAGTCGGAAAGCTCTGTGGGAGAATGCCGTGAGGAGGAAGAATTGGCGTGCGTCTAAATGGAGCACTATATGTTCTCAGCATTTCCGAGAAGAGGACATAGACCGAACTTCCCTTTCAACAGTAAGGCTCCGAGAAAATGCTGTACCATCAGTTTTCCCTACACACCCAAAACATTTGCAAAAGGTATGTTAATTCAAAGAATTAAATTCTTAGTTTTCAAGTTCACGTTTCATTATAATACGTACGTATCGTCGATAATCGAAGTGCTGAGTAACTCACTTTGTCTTCATCATGTACCAGAGTAAAAGATAACACTACATTAACTGGCGTAAAGTATAGGCCTAAACAGGACACTCTGTAGATTTGCCATTCTATGTACCGTATTTCAGTAAATATTGGTGGTAATGAACAGTGTTTCCCAGTAGTGTAACGTAACTGAAATGTCCCAGTACGTATTACAAACAAGATGTATTTATGGGGCTTTGGAGGGAGGGTATAGCTAACTTAGTTTTCAGTTTCTATTATTTAGTTTGTGATACACGTTTATTACTGAATTAACAAAATTGTATCGTTTACATTGAAGGCTAGCTATTCGTAATATTACATTAAAAACTATTTCTAATCAGAAGAAACGCGGAATTTCGCCTTTACGAGATTTTATTTTAAACAAAAACTTTGAAACAACCAATCTGATGACGTTACATGCGTATATGGTGCAATTAGCGACCGTAATACACGCAGCGCTATAGCACACTGGCAATGTTTTGGTCAGAGTGTCATGGCAGCGAGCCACGCCCCCATGGCTTCAAAATGTAGTACGGCTGGGATACGTAGCGCCATCTCCCCTTATTCTTACCTCCATTGGTGCAACGAAGACATTATGATTACCTGTCGCCGTGCTGGTGGGCTCTCTCCGCCGTCTTGGCAAGCAGTCAGTCAGATACCTAAGTCACAGTGATTTAAAACTGATATTCTGTCAGCGAGTGCTTAGCGGTGGTGCAGTTAACTAGTATGTCTGCAAATTGCGCAGTGACGATATTGATTTAAGTTGCCACAAGCCTGTCGGATGTGGTGGTCAAGTTCTGCAGAATACTATCTTACACGGTTAATCTGTTGTAACTACAGTATAGATCAATGTATCTGGCATCATTTGATGATTTGTGTGATACGACTGAAGTATGGTTGAGCGAAGCAAGTTTCAGTCAGTAGGGAGTGTACCCGGCTCTGTGTACATCGATGAGACACCAGTTACGATTTGTAGCATTTTGACCGTTGGCGATTGGGATAGGTTTTGGAACTAATTTAAGCATGTTGGAGAAATCACTCGGCTGCACTCATAAAGGTAAGCATCGCTTGTGTTAGATGCATCGGCATATTCTTGGTACAACTAAAAGTTAATTACTTAGCCTAGCTGGAGTCTACTTGCTACAATCATTTTAAGTTTTGTTAAATGGTTTTTTAATTATTAGTCATATTATCAGCTTTATCTTCCAAGTTGTTAGAAGGAATTACAATTTCATGTAAATACTGTATTGCACTGTCACTAGCCTTTACACCACCTGTTGTGCTAATGAAAGAAGAAAACATTTGTAAAACATTTCTGTACGCTAAACTATTTGCATTAGCTGATGTTTTACAGTTTTACTAGTCTTATTAAAAATGCATTTAACATTTCCTCTACAGAAATAGACTGATATGGTAACTTTAATGTTGTAAGCTATTGGTTTAGAGTCTTATGGTCAGTCACATTCTGGTTAGAGGAATGAAATTCCTTTTCTGCTTTGGTTATCACTATTTTCTACTGATTAGTTTATTGTCAGGATTTTTTTGGCTCCCTATATTTTGAGTTAATAAGTTGTTTCGTGTGACTATGTTAGTGTAAACTTTTCTCTCTTCTAGTTGTACTATCGAACTGTATCCAACCATTTGTAGAGTTGTGCCCATGACTGGAGGCGAAGACTGAACTGGCTTCCGAAATTATATAATGAAAGTCTTTTGTAATTGTTAAACTGAATATTGTGCAAGAATTCAAATTAACATTTTCCCATTGGGATTATTGATTTCAAGTTTTCAAGGCAGCTTGGTCAGCTTGGTTCAACTTGTGTAAACAAAATGGACTGTGTAAAAACTGGGACCATGTATGGGCGCTCATGACCGCGCAGTTGAGCGCCCCACAAACTAGACATCATCATCAGATAAAGTGATTTCAGATAACAAAATAGCGGAGAAAAATCAGGAAACAGAGGTGTGAGGGTCAGAGGGTCTAGGAGTGGATCCAGAAGTTGCTAACCTTGATTCTCCCTTTTATGGTAGGTTGTCTGAGGATGTGTAAACATTTGTTGAGGATCTCAGGTTATTGGCTAAAACAGGGGGTTGGTCGGAAACAGTTATTACAGATAGGTTACGTTTAACAGGTGCACAGTGGCGCTTCGCAGTGGAGAGACTTTTGACCAACTCAGGCGAGGAGTAAAACAAAAGTACAGAAACATAGCATTGCACTGTTTTTCCGTGAGCACTTGACTGTAGCATCCAAGAGGCATAATGGAGCAGGTGAGTATTTTGCGGATATGATTAGAAATCTGTATGTATGAGCTAATGCCGAGTGAAGAGATGGTACACGAAGGTAAGCAACGTGTGCATGATGGTTTTCAGAGAGGTTTGGCGCCAGAGATGTCTAGGATTGTGCCCAGTGGGGCATCGAAGGATCTCCAAGCAGCGATTAGGTGGGTGTTGGAGTATGAGGAGACAGACTTGTCGATAAGTGTAAGAGATCGGACAAACATATTTGTATCGAATCTAATATGTTTTAATTAGGGTCGCGCAGGGCCAGTGCTACCACCCACAGATGGCGTAGACTCCAGATGGCTTAATGGAAATAATAGTGGGGGTGGTATAGATCAACAGCAGGGATATAAGGGTAAGGGAAGAGGTGGTTCTCGGTGGTAAGAAGTACCTGTTAAACTCAAGAGTGAACCCCACAGCTGCCAGAAGGAGTTCCTAGTAAAGATAAATGCAGTGAAAACGAATGCAGAGGCGATATGTGCCATAATGAGGTTTTGGATGGTAGAGAATATATTTTTAGAACGAAATTTTCACTCTGTAGCGGTGTATACCCTGATATGAAACTTCCTGGCAGATTAAAGTTGTTTGCCGGACCGAGACTCGAACTCGAGAACTTCGCCATTCGCGGGCAAATGCTCTACCAACTGAGCTACCCAACCACGGCTCAGGGCCCCTCCTCAAACCTCCAATTCCGCCAGTATCTCGTCTCCTACCTTCCAAACTTCACAGAAGATCTCCTGCGAACCTTGCAAGACTAGCACTCCTGGAAGAAAGGATACCTGTCTCACTGCCCCACCTGTCTTGTTCCCGGTACCTTTGCAGATCGGAGGTGAGTTGCAAATTTCTGGCTGCTTAGATTTCTTAGTTCGGGCTTGGCAGTGCTTCTGGAATTATTTTTATATTCTATCATCTTGTTTTGTGATACCCACGTTTACTCAGCTTAATCATCTCTCTGAGCGATATAATTGCGGCGGTGTTGAGCGTGCAATGGTGGCCCGAACTTAGGCGCGCCTATAGCCTGTTCCAGCGGCGTGTAATGTATCGTATGCCGCCTTATGGGACTCTTGGATCCCAGTGCCTTTGCAGCTGTGCTTCTACACGCCATGTCGGCCTGAATCATCTTCGCCATGGAGGTTGCCGCTCGCTGAGTTATGTAATTGTATATTAACTGTTCTATGTAACTGCTGTTTTCCTTGTTCTAAAGGCCTAGGCGATTAGTAGAGGTTGCTGCTCGCTGACTTATGTAATTGTAATCAAGTACCTTTTTCTTGCAACTGTTTTTCTCATTCTAAGGGCCTAAATGGCCAGTTATTTTGCGCCAGTCTGGTACCCCTTGCTTTAACTGTTTAATATGTTTCAAAACTTGGTCAAGTTTGTTTTAATTAATATGGGAAGCTTCTCCTGTTGTAAACTGCTCATTCTTTTGGTTTATTAGTTAAATGTGGCGGTCCCCCCGCCTCCTTCTTTTGATGTTGGGGGCTATAACAACACTGGTTTTCGGCGCCTCGAGCCTGATTTGGTCACAGTTGACTGAATTTCGTCGGCGCGGTGCCTAGATGCAAACGTATTGTTTTTAGTTATTCTTCATTTTTGTCAAGTCATCGCCATGTTGGGTTCTATACATTTGCATACTTCTTCCCTGGTTTGTGGATCACTTCTTACTCAAATTCGCTGAGTTTTAATTCCCATCTTGTTAACCTACTGGATGGATTCTTCAAACCAAAAACGGCATGGTGTGTTACTACACTGAACTTCCTTCCATACAAGTAACGCAGAAAGTATGTCGTCCCACACAGCGAATTAAGTATTTCCCTCTCCGTTGTAGAATAATTACTCTCTGCTGTGTTCAGCTGTATTGGTGTACAGGCAATAAGATGTTCTTGACCATCGACTTCTTGGCTTAACATGCATCCAAAAGCATGATTCGACGCATCACATGACAATATAAACTCCTGATGAATATCTGGAAACACTATCACTGAACTCCACGTTAACACGCTTTTTAATTTCGCGAACGCTCCTTGGCTGTTCTCCGACCACACAGACTTAATAACCTTCTTCAACAATTGTGTACGCGGCCTTGCAATATCCGCAAATCCCTTTACGAACTTGCGATACCCAGAAAAGACAATAACTCCTTGGTTGCTACTAGTACTGGAAAATCTTGCAGTACTTGTACTAAGATAGGATCAGTTCTTATGCCATCGTTACCAATCATATGCACTAAAGTTGTCGACTTATTCCACCACAAAGCATCACAAAGCGACATTTCTCAGCACTTAGCGTCAAACGAGCTGCTCGTAACCTCTTGAACACTTCTGTTATTAATTACCTACGCCCCTGCAGATTCCTTGAAATGTCGATTATGTCATCAAGTTATACCAGACACTGACGTGCTTTTAATCCTATCAGCATTCCATCCGCTACTGCTGTAACGTTGCTGGTGCATTCTTGAATCAAAAGGCATCCTTCTATACTGATAGTGTTCCCAGTGTGCTGAAAATGTCGCTTTTGGTCTATCCTCTGGAGCAACATCTAATTAATCGTATCCAAGCCTTACATCCATTGTCGAGAGTACTGGATTTTCCATAGGTTATGTACCATCTGTGTGATGTTTGGAATTGGGTAGGCATCTGTTTTAGTCTTACTATTCAAATGGCTGCAACACAACAAAAATGATACTTCTTTAAGCCATCCATAGACTTCTTGGCACAATCACAATTCCCACCCGTCAGGGGCTACTACTCTCTTCTGTTATTCCGTCAGCGAATCGTTGATTTCCAAATTCCTCCAAAACCGTTTGCAGTGATCGTGATATTCTAGACGGCCTCCGATATACCGGTGCTTCTTTTCCCATCGCAGTCCTGTGTTCTGTTACTGGTCTAGCAGGCAAGGGCCCTTGTCGGAAAACTTCCTGAAACTATAGCAACAGATCCTCCATCTGTGTCCTTTCTCTCTCCATTAAAAGCATCAGTTTCTCACGAAATGCAGTTCTAGCAGCGTAATGTGCCCTTTTATAGTCTACACCCTCTGTGTGGCGATCTTCCTGTGTAGCCAACAATGTTCCTTCACCAACTGTGTTTCCCCAAACAACGCACTGCATCCAACACCACTCTAGTGGTCGGCGGCTTGATACTGATGCAGAAGGTCTAACCCTAGGATTATGCACCACTTCGTGGTAGATTAGAACTTGTGCCGAACCGAGACTCGAACTCAGGAGCTTTGCCTTTCGCGGGCTAGGGCTCTACCAACTGAGCTACCCAACCACGACTCACTAAAATGCCAGTACCTCGTCTCCTACCTACCAAACTTCAGAGAAGGTCTCCTGCGAACCTTACATGACTAGCACTCCTGGAAGAAAGGATATTGCGGAGACATGGGTTAACCACAGCCTGGGAGACGTTTCCAGAATGAAGTTTTCACTCTGCAGCGGAGTGTGCACTGATATTAAACTTCCTGGTAGATTACAACTGTGTGCCGTACAGAGACTCGAACTCGGGACCTTTGCCTTTCGTGGGCAAGTGCTCTACCAACTGAGCTACCCAAGCACGACTCACTCCCCGTCCTCACAGCTTCACTTCTGCCAGTACCTCGTCTAATACCTTCCAAAAGTCACAGAAGCCCTCCTGCGGACCTTGCAAGACCAGCACTCCTGGAAGAAAGGATATTTCAGAGATATGGCATAGCCACAGCTTGGGGGATTTTTCCAGAAGCAAATTTTCCCTCAGCAGCGGAGTGTGCATTGATATGAAACTTCCTGGCAGATTAAAATTGTGTGCAGGAGTCAGAGTCGAACTCGGGAACTTTGCCTTTTGCAGGCAAGATCTCTACTAACTGAGCTATCCGAGAACGACTCACGAAATCGCCAGTACCTCGTCTCATACCTTTCAAACTTCACAAAAGCTCTCCTGCGAACCTTGCAAGACTAACACTCCTAGAAGAAAGGATACGGCGGAGACAAGGCTTGGCCACACACTTGCAAAAGTTCGATCTGCACTTTGAGACAAGAAGAGGCTTTCTTGGAGACAAAATTCACACTGGGTGAAAAAGGAACTTGCGAGTTTGATTCCGCGGTCACGAATCACCTACCATGCGCAACTACATTACCGCATGGCAAATTAATCAATTGAGGAAGACTTGAGTGAGCTCTGCACCAGAAAAAGGCCTATCTCCAGAAAGCCGTTGTACACACACTAACTTCCCAATGCCCAGAGTCAGTATGCCCCGCCAAAAATTCGAGCCACGTGACCCCCTTGACACAGAGAGAGGAAGAGGTCTTCGCCGCTCAAGCACCACTGGTCCCAGCTCACTATCGCTTGCGGCAACGTCTCGCGACACCAACAGCACGCCCCCTAGATGAACAGCGCACTGTGTACTGCAGCCGCGAACTCATGCGGACGAGGTGGACAGTTTGTAAAGGAAAGGGAGCATACACGGCTAGGGTCAGTGAGGAAACAAAGGAGATGATGGGGAACTGTGAGCAGGAGAGGGAGTTTCAGATACCTCACGCTCGTCGTGCATTGAGACCAAGGGGGTAACCGATATGTATTGTGATTTGTGATTTCTGATGGGGTTTGTTGGGTTGTGTTGGGGAGAAGGAGACCAGGCAGTGAGGTCATCGGTCTCGTCGGATTACGGAAGGATGGGGAAGGAAGTCGACCGTGCCCTTTCAAAGGAACCACCCTGGCATTTGCCTGGAGTGATTTAGGGAAATCACGGAAAACCTAAATCAGGGTGGCCAGACGCGGGATTGAACCGTCGTCCTCCCGAATGCTGTGATTTCTGAATAATGCTCATTAGTGTATAGTGCAGGAGTGGCATTCCACAGAGATCGTGAACTTGGAGAGCAGCGTGCCGAACAAGATACGCGTGCTTCGACAGGTTATTAGGAACGTCTTGGATTATGCCAGAGTCTCAGCTAGCACTCTAGACCTGCATTTGGTAGCAGTACAGACTAATGATTATGAGGCTATCGTAGTCTCTAGAGGACAGTTTCTGCAATGCGAGAGTGGAGTTAACGAAATCGCAAGAAACTGCCTATCAGGCACTACATGGGCAGTATTGCTGTCACCTTGTAACTTTACCGGCCCTTACCAAATTGGCAATCGCTAATGCTAACCTTCTGTGAATGGTGTAGCCTGACTGTGACTGTGCCTAATGACAAAGAATCGGACTACAGTTCTGTAATCACGAAATGAGTAAAAGAGTAACAATAGCAAAGCAAACGGATTTTGAACTGACGGTCTACTAATACGAAAGTAAACTGTAATTATATATACAAATGGTTCAAAAGGTTCTAAGAACAATGGGACTTAACATCTGGGGTCATCAGTCCCCTAGACTCAGAACTACTTAAAACTAACTTACCTAAGAACATCACACACATCCATGCCCGAGGCAGGATTCGAACCTGCGACCGTAGCAGCCGCGTGGTTCCGGACTGAAGCGCTTAGAACCGCCCAACCACAGCGGCCGGCTTATACATATACAGTCACTAGCCTAAATAGGCAATGCGGTCCAAGTTTTATGGCAAAGCAGAAATAAACTTCAGGTAATAAAACTAACCTCACTTGATGCCGTAACTAATCTCTTGTGGCACAGTTATTCTCAATATTATACAGAAACTTGCCCTACTAGCTAACCCTTATGCAGAACATAGAATAGCCAATAAAAGCAGCCGTACACACTGTCTCACAATAACACTTACTGTTGGCAAAAGCTACTATGCAGTATAACGAAAAAATGCAGAAGGGCATATGAATCTACTAACAAAGTGTGACTGGCAACAGCATGAACTACTATTATTTTAATTAACTATCACAAAAAAGATCATGATTTGAAATAGTAACAATTACTATGAACTTCAGAAGTTTCCACATGAAGATACTCTATACAAATGAGCAGTACAGCTATTATTTAAAAGAAAAGTGATTGCTACACTTGCTCAGGAGTCTTTACTATCATTTACCACACAACTTATGTAGCTTTCTGGTGTCTTAAACTGATATCGTTTGAAGAACCATAATCAGTTGTAAACACTAACACACAAACGTAAGGAAATGGCAAGTACTTTTAGTAACAACTACAATGAATAGTGTAAAATTAGTTAACAGTTACCAAGGGGACCTAGAAACTAGTCTCTCATTGGACTCAAAGTCAAACTGGCTTTATATATGACTACACAACTTGAAAAATCATTTAAAACAACATATACAAAGAAACAAACAGTTACAAGTTTACAGACCCGTTGAAAGTGAACTAATACTGCCGTCTTTTTATAACTTTTTCTTACAAACAGCTACACTCCTGGAAAGGGAAAAAAGAACACATTGACACCGGTGTGTCAGACCCACCATACTTGCTCCGGACACTGCGAGAGGGCTGTACAAGCAATGATCACACGCAATGCACAGCGGACACACCAGGAACCGCGGTGTTGGCCGTCGAATGGCGCTAGCTGCGCAGCATTTGTGCACCGCCGCCGTCAGTGTCAGCCAGTTTGCCGTGGCATACGGAGCTCCATCGCAGTCTTTAACACTGGTAGCATGCCGCGACAGCGTGGACGTGAACCATATGTGCAGTTGACGGACTTTGAGCGAGGGCGTATAGTGGGCATGCGGGAGGCCGGGTGGACGTACCGCCGAATTGCTCAACACGTGGGGCGTGAGGTCTCCACAGTACATCGATGTTGTCGCCAGTGGTCGGCGGAAGGTGCACGTGCCCGTCGACCTGGGACCGGACCGCAGCGACGCACGCCAAGACCGTAGGATCCTACGCAGTGCCGTAGGGGACCGCACCGCCACTTCCCAGCAAATTAGGGACACTGTTGCTCCTGGGGTATCGGCGAGGACCATTCGCAACCGTCTCCAAGAAGCTGGGCTACGGTCCCGCACACCGTTAGGCCGTCTTCCGCTCACGCCCCAACATCGTGGTGTCGCGACAGGCGTGAATGGAGGGACGAATGGAGACGTGTCGTCTTCAGCGATGAGAGTCGCTTCTGCCTTGGTGCCAATGATGGTCGTATGCGTGTTTGGCGCCGTGCAGGTGAGCGCCACAATCAGGACTGCATACGACCGAGGCACACAGGGCCAACACCCGGCATCATGGTGTGGGGAGCGATCTCCTACACTGGCCGTACACCACTGGTGATCGTCGAGGGGACACTGAATAGTGCACGGTACATCCAAACCGTCATCGAACCCATCGTTCTACCATTCCTAGACGGGCAAGGGAACTTGCTGTTCCAACAGGACAATGCACGTCCGCATGTATCCCGTGCCACCCAACGTACTCTAGAAGGTGTAAGTCAACTACCCTGGCCAGCAAGATCTCCGGATCTGTCCCCCATTGAGCATGTTTGGGACTGGATGAAGCGTCGTCTCACGCGGTCTGCACGTCCAGCACGAACGCTGGTCCAACTGAGGCGCCAGGTGGAAATGGCATGGCAAGCCGTTCCACAGGACTACATCCAGCATCTCTACGATCGTCTCCATGGGAGAATAGCAGCCTGCATTGCTGCGAAAGGTGGATATACACTGTACTAGTGCCGACATTGTGCATGCTCTGTTGCCTGTGTCTATGTGCCTGTGGTTCTGTCAGTGTGATCATGTGATGTATCTGACCCCAGGAATGTGTCAATAAAGTTTCCCCTTCCTGGGACAATGAATTCACGGTGTTCTTATTTCAATTTCCAGGAGTGTATTAGCACTTTATATTTTAGTCATTGATTATTTTAATCTTAGCTTCTTGTTTAATGAAAAGCTTTCCTTACGAACGCACTTTAGGAAACTTTGAGATAAAAAATTATGTGTAGTAAATCATTTACAACTGTACAGAAGACTAACAAAACTTCATACTCTACAAAGTTAATAAAAACTGCAAAATGTTTTACTGCCAAAATTATCAGTTTAATAAAAACAGAATACTCGGAATTAATTCACTTGGAAAGGACCCTGTCTAGGAATGTGACTGGGGATAATCATGGGTGTGCACACGTAAGTTAGAAGTTTCACAAAAAAGTGGCTCTAAGCACTATGGGACTGAACATCTGAGGGCATCAGTCCCCTAGACTTAGAACTACATAAACCTAACTAACCTTAGGACATCACACACATCCATGCCCGAGGCAGGATTCGAACCTGCGACCGTAGCAGCAGCACGATTCTGGACTGAAGCGCCTAGAGCAGCCCGAAAGTTTCACAAAACTTGTTATTCGATACATAATACCTGGTCCATTGGATGTACATATTTAGACAACACTTCTGTTGAAGGTGGTGACGCTTGTGGCAAATTACAGTGGCTATAAAATTGGCAGTAAAACAACCATGGTTCTTGATATTAGCCACGCCCTTATATAACTCTTCTTGGCCTCGTAAATTTAACCAAACAGGGATAATAACGACGCCATGTTCGATACGCCACTTTAAATTCCATCCGAGGCTAATCTACATGCTCGCAAGTTCTTCTTGCCTCAGTTCATACATACAAATGAACCACAATAGCGGACCAAGGCTGCCGCTGACCACTCAGTATCACAGTCACAACTAGAATTAGCACTCGCCACAAAGGAATCAAGCGCTAAGTCCACCGCTTGGAATTGTGAGGCGATGGACTGTTAATCAACTGTAATGTGATATTATGGAACTCACATTACGTTTAGCATCTACTGGCAGGTCCAACCTAGCCGGACAGATCTCATCAGAGGAGCGAGATCAAGTGTGCCTTACAATGACCCGTCTTTCTTTCCTTTCCTTACCTAACGCCCCTTCCTTCCACCAGAACCTGTCCCAGAGGCTCGAAAAGCCTCATCAGTTTTTTTGACTCAGTCGTGGTAGTCACAATGCCATTGGGCCAAGAATACAAAGCTGTCAGGGATCCTGTGATTATTGTTGTGCAGGAACATTTACACGTTAAAAGAATACACGCACAGGAGTCTTTTGGAGGACAATCCCATCAGTCCAATACAGGAAAGCCCTGAGGCGATCGCAGGCCGGAGTGGCCGAGCGGTTCTAGGCGTTACAGTCTGGAACCGCACGACCGCTACGGTCGCAGATTCCAATCCTGCCTCGGGCATGGATGTGTGTGATGTCCTTAGGTTAGTTAGGTTTAAGTAGTTCTAGAGGACTGATGACCTCAGAAGTTAAGTCCCATAGTGCTCAGAGCCATTTGAACCATTTTTTGAGGCGATCGGCAAGTTGGGACGGGAGCAGGACTGTGTAATCTGGAAGCTCTTAGTGACAAACGGGCACGTAGGCAAGGCGGCAGGCGTGTGATTGCCGTTTTACTCGAGGAGGCTGTAGAGTAACTTGTGTGCTGCACCTTGACGGTGCAGGTCTATTCAGGGTCCACTCTGCTCACCCAGCATGAGGAAGGGCTGGAAAAGGTGCCCTAACATAGTCAGCCTAACCAACCAACTACCTCATTGGATGGTCGCGTCCACAGGGTACACCATAAGCGGTCTAAACACAAAGAAGAAACAAAACTTTTATATTGCCAACTGGAATGTTCGTACTATCATTGTCTCAAACAATAGCTACCGACCACATCGAAGAACAGCTATTGTGGCACGTGAACTATAAAGATATAACATCGATATTGTTGCCCCCAGTGAAACAAGACTTGCGGGCGAGGGTCAACTAAAAGAACAAGGTGTAGGCTACACTTTTTACTGGAAAGGGAAAGATGAAAATGAGCCTCGCATCCATGGGGTGGGGTTTGCTCTGAGAAATCAGCTTGTCGATGATCTAGAAGAAGTGCCCTCTGGAATAAATGAAACACTTATGACCCTCCGTCTCAAAATCGTGAACAACCAAAAAAAATGGTTCAAATGGCTCTGAGCACTACGGCACTTAACAGCTGTGGTCATCAGTTCCCTAGAACTTGGAACTACTTAAACCTAACTAACCTAAGGACATCACACACATCGATGCCCGAGGCAGGATTCGAACCTGCGACCGTAGCGGTCACGCGGCTCCAGACTGAAGCGCCTAGAACCGCACGGCCACACCTGTCGGCGTGAACAACCAAAAAGCTACTATAATTAGTGCATACGTACCAACCTAGACTCAGAGGATGATAAAAAGAAAACGCTCTACAACCAACTAGACCGACTCTTATCAACCACACCTCTCTCAGATAAAGTTATCCTACTACGTAATTTCAACGCACGAGTTGGCAGGAACTATGGCTTATGGAAAAGTATCATTGGTAAGGAGGGTATAGGCAATGGTAACTCCAATGAAACGCTTCTTCTGATTAAATGCGCAGAACACGGTCTCGTCATTACAAACACTCTCTTTCGACAGAAAAATAAGTCTAAAACCACATGGCAACACCCCAGATCAAAACACTGGCACTTCATAGATTATGTGATTGTGCAGTCTAGAGATCGACTTGATGTGAGGATCACAAGAACTGTAGCTCAGGCTGATGACTGCTGGACAGATCATCGAATGGTCCATTCAGTAATGGCTCTACAAGTGCCGCCCAAACGGTGGAACCAAAAGAAACAAGCAAAACATCTGCTAAATATTGCCTAGGCAAAGGTCCCGAGTTCGAGTCTCGGTTCAGCACACAGTTTTAATCTGCCAGGAAGTTTCATAACAGCGCACACTCCGCTGCAGAGTGAAAATCTCACTCTGGAAGTCTGAAAGAATTTCCAGAACACTGTGATGCAAAACTTGCCTGATGAGTGTACTGAAAATGTTGAAGAACACTGGTCAATACTGAAAACCGCATGCTTTCGGCTTGCCAAGAATCAACTGGATTCATCGAAAGAAGACATCGAGACTGGTTTGACGAAAATAATGATGAAATTCAAAGCATGTTAGATGAAAAAAGATAGGCCTACAACGCCTGGCAAAAGATCCAAAATCAGTCCACAAAAACCAGGCTTATCTCCATGCCAAAGCTGATGTCCAAGGAAAACCAGAGCTCATAAAACCAACGGTGGACTACAAAATCAACCGAAATGGAAAATTTAGCAACAAGCAACAACTGGAGAGCCTTCTTCGCTGCCAAAAAAGCGATCTGTTGCCCCTCCAAATGGTTCAAATGGCTCTGAGCACTATGGGACTCAACTGCTGAGGTCATTAGTCCCCTAGAACTTAGAACTAGTTAAACCTAACTAACCTAAGGACATCACAAACATCCATGCCCGAGGCAGGATTCGAACCTGCGACCGTAGCGGTCTTGCGGTTCCAGACTGCAGCGCCTTTAACCGCACGGCCACTTCGGCCGGCTGTTGCCCCTCCAAAAAAGGTCTAAACCCCCTTCCATCTAAAGACGGTACACAACTTTTTAAAGACTCGGCATCTATCGGCTCTCGGTGGAAGGAGCACTTTCAAGAACAGAGATCCAGAGGTGCACGGTGACGTTTTTACAAAAATACCACAAAAACCCATTCAAGACCATATGAGTGATGCGCCTTCCCTTCAAGAGGTTGAAGAAGCTATCCACCACCTGAGGAATGACAAAACCTCTGGACTAGATGGAATCCCGGCTGAACTATTTCGAAATGGCGGCAACGAAGTAATCAAAAACTTTCACATCCTTATTAGCAAACTATGGAACATTGAGACAATACCTGCAGACCTGTTTTACATCGCTGTTATTACTATATTTTAAAAAGGTGATAAGACCCATTGTGGAAACTACCGAGGAATATCACTACTCTCAACAACTGGAAAGACAGGATTCTCTCCAAGCGTCTACTTCCTCCGGCTGAAAAAACCCTACCTGAAACTCAGTGCGGATTTAGACCTAATCGATGCACGGTGGGTATGATCTTCAGTGCAAGACAAATGCAAGAAAAATCTACAGAACAGAATCAGCCTCTGTACATGGTATTCATAGACCTTGTTAAAGTCTTTGTCTCTGTTAATCGAGAAGCACTTTGGAAAATTCTGTCATCAAATAGATGTCCTGGAAAGTACATCAAAATACTTCGGCTTCTACATGACAACATGAATTCCGCTGTCCTTGCCAGAAATGGACACTGAGAAACGTTTAAGATTACCACAGGAGTCAAGCAGGGATGTGTTATTGCACCTAGCCTATTCTCGATATTTGTGGGAACCATACTTCACCTTCTTAAGGAAAACCTACCGTTGGGTGTTGAAATAGCTTACAAGACTGATAGTAAGTTATTCAGCTTTATCAGACTCCGAGCTAAAATCAAAATAACTACAACAGCTGTCATCGAACTTAAGTACGCTGATGATGACGTTATCTTGGCAAACACAGAGGAGGATCTACAAACTACCCTAAATGCATTCAGTCTGGCATACAAATCCATTGGTCTAGAGCTTAACACAGACAAAAGTCCTTATCAGCCAGCCCCAAATACCATTGCAGCAGCTCCAGTTACCACAGTCGATGGAACACCTCTAGAGACTGTAGAGTATTTTCCACACCTTGAAAGCCATCTTTCTGCAAATTCAAATATAGATGCAGGAATTCAACACCGACTAAAGTGTGCAAGTACTGCATATGGTCATCTTTTGAAAAGAGTATTTGATAACTATGATTTGAGTGTTAAAACAAAGCTTACAGTCTACAACGCCATCATCATGCCTACACTTCTTTATGGATGTGAAACCTGGACCACCTACAGGTGTCACTTAAAGTCCTTAGAAAATTACCACCAACGATTTCTAAGGAGAATATTGAAAGTAAAGTGGCAGGATCGGCGAACAAACAACAGCATTTTGGAAGAAACCAACTCCAGCAACATTGAAGCAAAAATTGTCAAACACCAACTTCGCTGGGCTGGGCAAAGCACCCATATGCCAGACTCCCGTCTCCCTAAGTAAATTATGTTGTCCCAACTGAAGAATGGCCAATGCAATCAGAGAGGGCAAACAAAACGATATAAAGATGTCCTCATGTCAAATATGATAAAAAGTGAAATAAACATAAATTATTGGGTAACTGCAGCCCTAGATAGATCCAAATGGCCACAGATTGTTCACCAAGGAACACTTAATTCTGAAAAGCAGAGACGATTGCGGGAGAATAGGAAGAGAGATCGCAGACGAGAACAAGAGCTCTTGAGAGGAACAAACCTGTTACATCATTCAGTCAACACCATCAGGATATGCCATTACTGTGGGAGGATCTGTGGCTCCAGAATAGGACTATTTAGCCACCAAAGAATTTACAGACGACGCTACCAAAAGACATTTCATACTCGTTAACGAGTATGATGATGATGATGATTATGACCAGCTACTATGAAGGGAATTACTGTGTTGTCCAGACGAACCTCTAACGGCGTTGTCAAAAAAAACCTGCATTCCTTAACGACACCTGGAAAAAGAGCCTCACCATTCATTAAGTCGGATAACAGCCACACAGGAGGGGCAGATCACTGCGAAGTACTTGTTGCAGCATGTGGAACAGTATCAGGTTAGTAGACAACAGGTAACTACGACCTTGAGTGTTCCTGTGGTGACTCTGATTTTGCTCCGCCTAGCTCTTATGTATTAGAAACGACAAGCCATGCGGAAACCCCTTCCAGGTGTAATTCAAGTTTCTTGTAGACTGGATCCCCTGAGTGGGTGATGAAAGATTTATGAAGGTGCTGATTAATATAGTAATTGCATAACACTGAAGAGTAGGCGATTTAGTATTAAGTACTTGTTTTACAGATTGAGCTTATAGGTAACTGCAGTGGAGATCCAGGACAGAGTAAGACCCGAGTGACCAGGTCCTGTTTGTGGAGAGGAGCAATATAGTGCAGTTACCCAGTCTTGGAGTAAAAGTTATAAGTCTTTTTCAAAAGTAACAAGGAGTAGTGGGAAAGCCACCTTAGAGCAGAGCCTTAGCAGCTGCAAGCGGTAGCTGCCAGTGCGGCAATATGTAGGTCTCAGTAACAGACACACAGAGGACTATGGCGCAAGGAGAGCTCAGCGCAGCGGTTATCTGCACTGCACAGCAGGCACAGTGTAGTGAGTGGCCTGATGTCACCAACAAGAGCAAGTGTCTTGTTATGGGTGATGTGACTAGATGCCAGGTTTTAGTGAAACAAATGCACACCAGAGGCATGTAAATAAGTCTGGTTTTTGAGGCAGGGGCGGCCGGCCGGGGTGGCCGTGCGGTTCTAGACGCTACAGTCTGGAACCGCGCGACCGCTACGGTCGCAGGTTCGAATCCTTCCTCGGGCATGGACGTGTGTGATGTCCTTAGGTTAGTTAGGTTTACGTAGTTCTAAGTTCTAGGGGACTGATGACCTTAGAAGTTAAGTCCCATAGTGCTCAGAGCCATTTGAACCATTTTTTAGGCAGGGGCCACCTCTCGTCGTTGGAGGCCAGCTGCACGACCATGACACCAGAGCTACACCGGACAGCGAGACGACTGGGTACTACAAGCCGCAGCCACGGGTTCGAGTTCTTCACAGGATTTGGTGCCACAGCCTGCCGACCTGTCGCCCACGCCTGCTGCCACAGACGCTGATTTCTTAGTGGTACTTGGTGCCACAGTGCCAGCCACCGTCTCACTACTCTCATAGGGCAGTGAGTCGTATCCCATCGTCTTCATGTGCCGCTGAAGTGACGTGAGGAGAGCAGTGCACCACTGACGTCAATGGTCGACGCCCGTAAAGGCTACCTTGTAGTTCAGTCAGATACATTTGAACATACACAGGGGCCCTTTCAACTGAAAAGGCAAAGGGTCTCGAAAAAAACTTGAAAACAGATGCAAGACTGACAGTTTTCTCAAAATCTTTATAAAACTATTCTTGTAATACTTTCAAGGCCACAATGAATTCTTCAAACCTCGCGTTTTCTTTAACGCCAGTGAACTTAGCGAACTGGAATGTTGAAACATGGAACTAGGGAAAGGCAAGATTCGGTGTGACGGGGCCTTACTCAGTTACCGTTGGTTGGTCAGTTTTTTTGAAAATCACGTACACTTTATTTGGAACCAATTGCAATAAGGTTGACAATAAAAAAACAATGATCAAAATTTCACTATTAAGAGACAATACAATATCTAATTAAAATGTCTTAAGACAAATTACATTCACAGCTGAAGGCCTTATTGAGCAGAAATTCAAATTACTTATCGGCTGAAGGCCCCAATGGTAATAACTCAAAATTAAAATATTTAAAAATAAGAAAACAATCATCACAATCTGACAAACCAAGAGAGAAGTGGGCCTCAAGACACTCAAGACAGTGCTCCAAGAATCGGCCTGGGAAAGTCGCTCAACTTCGTAGCTGATGACACAGGCAGCCAAGAGTTGTATTCACTTAACCAGATGGCAACTCAACCTAGTGACAGTTTAAACACAGACCAACACTCTTGCAAAATCTACCTAACGTCTGATAACCAATACAACGATGGAATAACTCAGGCAAGGCGCAACCCGCAGACAGTACTGCATCTTCAGAATCCGGTGTTTAGAACATACAGAAGCAGAAGGAACGACTGCGACCAAAGTAGTCCAGAAGAAACAACATGTCCGGACCACAATCTAGGAGGCTGTCGAACTACACGCCTTACCGGACAGCACCGGCAGGGCGAGGAAAGTTACACTGCCGCGAAAATACGCTAACCTCCAGGGTAGGTAACTGGGGCGTTAGCGGCCACTAGGCAGAAAAAAACGCTAGTTGAACTTCACCAATAAACACAAGGAATTCTATGATTAATAATAAGAAGGACGGCTAATTAATTTCGCCAAATCCAAACACTCCACTCTTTGCTCTTCGTCTCAGTGACCTTGCGAGTAGCAATGCGTGAACAAACGGCGTGATCTCAAAATAGTGGAGGTTTCACTACTGAGTTAATGCTCACTCAACTCCAACGTCCTGGGTCCGGCGGACAATGAGGTTGTCGCCCTCGCAACTACAGCCACTCGATCTGGCAGCGCCTGCGTGCTACCAGCGGTCCCGGCATGTCGCGCTGCGGGACCAGACTGCTGCTCCGCCCCAACCGAATTTCCCGACACACCCGAGCCGGAAAAACTTGACGCCCTTCCAAAGATAGTACAACAGTACTAGATATCGATAACCGCTGCTGCTGCCACTTGCGGACAGAGAACGCTAGCAAACGTAGTGGCGCCAGTAAACACAAGAAGAAAACGAGACGCCACTATCGCTATTACACGATGCCAACCTACCAACGACACCAATGCGAGCCGCAACACGGCTCAAGTGTCTTTGTCAGAATGCGTCCCTTGTACAACGCGATTTTCTTTTTAAATACATCCCCATCAAATCAGAAAGAAGTCACCTTCAATGTCTTACTGCGAGCGCTGTGCAGCCAAGTTCACTTAAAATACGAAGTCTGCAATACAGTCCAGATGTTCTACTTTTCGTTCCTGCACGTCTTTTTCCTTCATAAATACAGCAATAGCGAGTTTTAAACCGAAAAATCGCCCCAGGCATGTCCTTTCAATTACGCAACGTACTTGGCAGTAATATTGAAATCTCCATACTCTTCGTCCAGTTCCATTGAAGACTGTTTGCAAATGACAATGGAATAATGCTTGCGACTTCAGAAATTTTACTATTCGTACCACAAGTTTCTTCCCGTGCTCCATGCCTGTGCTTTTTGATCCGTAGAAAAATGAATCCCATCTGTCGATCATTGTCATTCCTTGCTGATTCATTGTCAACCAAATATTTAAATTATTTCTGCATGGCATCGTAATGTCATTTCATAGTATGTATGCAGTACCCTCCGTTATGCGAACTGAGAAATCTCATCCCCTCTTCAGTCATTTCTATTCATTTTAAAGGATTGCCACGATAGGTCACAGACTGTTTCTTTTTGTTCAAACAGCCACTGGACCTGTTGACGTCCTCCATAACACGAACAGATAGCAAAGGGTAAACAGCGATGACACCACGGGGGTGAAAGCTATATGGGAGAAGAGGCAACAAGCCAGGTAGTTCCTTCTAGACCACTGGAGGCGCTATGGGTCAAACGGAACTGCAATTGACCAATGCGAACTGTCCAATGGCGGTTATTGATATTATATCGTCTTGCTCTGCACTGAAGTCCACGGTTACAGTCGTCTTTGTATATTTTTCATATTTACATACTACTCATCTGCATTATAAACAGGTTTATTACTATAAATTTCATAAAGTTCACTGTGGAACTGAAGAGATTTCCTGCAGAAAAAATGTCCGTAATTAATCATAAGGTAAGACATTTAATTTTCAGTAAATAATCTCGTAGTCTATAAATGCAATGTATTCTCTTCCGTCGTGAATGAAGCTGTGTGATTTCTGTTTGCTTACTTAAATAACTTTGATATGTCAGTAGTAGTTTTATTTGATGAAGAATTTTATCTTTTTCAGAATATTCAACACAACAAATGGACGTAGAAAGACTCCTGTAAATTCCCTGGCTGTTCATCTGGATATTACGTCGGTTAAACGGAGAAAGTTAGGAACAAGCATTTCAACAGGTTTCCAAAATTACTTCAAGGATTGCTTCTGAAGCGGAAAAGTGTTTGTAAACTGTGACCTGATGTGAATTGTGCTACTTATTTTGTTTGTGAAGATCATTTTTTCGTGGAAGATTTTATGAATAAAACTAGGCATAGGCTAAACAGGGGTCAGTTTCCAAAACATGTGGCAGGTGTTCTATGTGAAATTGTTAATATCATTAGTGAATCAGGTGAAACTGTTGCTCATGTGAAATTTTTATTGTGTGCTTAACAAATACAAAGTAAGTTTTGTTTTCATTTCACTGTTTTTATCCACCTTTCCTATTTTTGGTACTTAATATTGATGTCTTCTTTTTTGTGTTGAAGCGTTTACAGTTGTAAGATGTAGGAACTTTTTTTAAGAAATTAATGGTCAGTAGTGCACGTTTCCTGGGCAATTACTCAGAAATTACAGTCCTGAAACATAGTTGTAACAAATTTTAGAGTTCTTCATTCATTAACACTGTGACAAAGATTTCTTAATTGGACCTCTTTAACTGCCGATTATTCTCTTAATAATAGTTTTTTTCTTCTATTGACCCCACAGCTTATAAGATGTCAAAGTATGACATTATTCAGGAATATTTGTGGTCCAATTTATATGCAATAATTTTTATTTAGCTTGTAACAGTTATTTAGATTACAAACTTTTTTCGACTTACTGTCAGTTTCAAGTGTTGCATCTAGTTTTTGTAACGCACAAAACGTCCTGGAGCTCTTATATGTTGATAGAAATCATTATAAGTGTGTCGGTTTGCAAGTCTATTCTTGATGTTTGCGCCTGACAGTTGCTGCTCAAGAAAAGATCATAGAAGCAGCGACTGTCAGACGCAAACGTCAAGAACAGACTTGTAAACTGACACACTTATATTGATTTCTATCAACGTATAAGAGCTCCAGGATTTTTTGTGCGTCATAAAAACTAGACGCAACACTTGAAACTGACAGTAGGTCGAAACAAGTTTGTAGCTTAAGTAGCTGTAGCTATATAAAATTGTTGCAGCTAAATTGGACGACAAATATTCCTGAATAATAGGTTGTCACTGCTGTAGTGCAGTGTGCTATAGCTGTGTTTAAATTATTTTATTATGATGCTAGCCAAAATAATTACATAGCACGCCCAGAAAACTGAGATAAGAAAATTAAAAGAAAAAAAAAACAGCGTACATAAGCTAGGAGGGATGCAACCCCCAATGTTTATCCTTTTTTAGTTCGTCTCCATACCACTAGAGGCGCTGCTATCGGTCAGTATTGCCCTCTTTTAATATGGGAGTTGCGCTTCTCTTTTCTTGTTGTTCTGTGGATGACACCACGATTCCGCCGTGCTCAAAGCTTTGCCGACAGAAACATGCAGCACCCCAAAGCTGAATGAAATGTAGCGCTGTTACGGGTATTTACGAGAAGCAGCGAGCAGAGACGAGTGACAGGCTGGGCCTTGGCCAGCACAGGGGTCACACACGCTGCACGCGTGAAGTTTTGTACACTCTGGCTGGCTGGCCCTGTTAGAGATTGTCGCCACATAAGATGGAGCAGATGAGAAAGATTATCGATAAATTTTTGCAAGAAGGGGTCATCAAATACACAGCATCTACTTATGTGTTACCCATGTTTCTCGGGCACAAACCTAGGGGCGAAGATTACAGACCCATTGACACCCACATGGTACTAAACCGCATGCTGGTACTGCAGTTGGTGCCTCTTCCCGATCTGCACGACTGCTATACGCGGTTTTCTAGAAAACGCTTTTTCACTATGTTAGACCTAAACTAAGGAAAATGGGCCTATTAGCCTGTGGTTCAAACTGGCTGGTGCCGGAGTTTGATTAACCACTTTGTGCTATAGATTTGGACTGCTCTGGGAACAATTTCAAGGAGGGCAAGTGCCCGAAGTTTAAGTCACTTGCAGTCCGTATCTAAAAATGTATGTTGTAATTTGTCTCGGTTCAGTATTGGTCATGTGTCTTGTAATTTTAAAAAGGCTAGATCCCAGATCATTTTCGCAAACTTACTAAGGTTGAGATCTAAATTTTAGCACTAATGACCATGCTCTGCAGTTTTGTGTAAAAAATTTTATTTGTCGTAATCACATTGCCTTTAAACTTCTGAAGGGACTGGTACACATGTTTTATAGTCCACAAATTTTGTTCAGTTAAACAATAAATTTTAAAGGGGCTACTGTTTGGCGTTGTTCAACCATTTTAGTAGATATTTATTATCTACTCGCATGCAGTAATTGCTGTTGGTTTTGTCTTAGGTTGAAGATAATACAGCGGGTGGTCACTTCGCAAATCTGAAGCTGCACGAATTGACCTTAGGTCAAGATGTCATTGAATGTTGTTATTACACTGTTTTTTTTTTAAATATGTGTGGGTAACTGAAGAAATCTTCCTAGTTTTCATAAGTAGTTTAGTAATGTTAACTTTTCTTTATTTGAGTAAAACGATTATGATTTGGAATCACGATATAAGTAATCCTGTTGTATCAATGTATGTTCCTTAAATGATATTAATAAATGTTTTGTAAGTCTATCGTCCAGTGGCTTTCCGCTCAAAGATCACTATATCCAAGCAATCCTATCACTATCTTTGTAACGTCCCCTTAGAAAGAAATTTATAAATGACAGTGCTGGAAAACCTCTACGTTATTTGATTTTTAAACAGATGAGCAAAACTCAACGTACTCAAACATTTCTCTCTTTACTTATTCTGATCAACACTGAACTGACACACAATATTTTTAGCGCAACGCAATCTGACTTTCAATAATCCCTACAAAAGAATGGCCCTGACTAACAATAACCTATGCCTTTCATGAATCACTTACCTCACAAAAATCTTCGTTACTCGAACTACTGCAATACAGCGAATGCCAATAGTGCCAGCTAAATAAAAGATTGTAACTACTGAAGGCACTAACTACTGATAGGCATTGTTAGCAAATGAAAGATTTTGATAGAGAACAAACAATGTATTTACCTTAATAATCATATATTTATCTGTTCATGACATCCAGTATTACAAATTTACTCTTTCTGATGGACACACGTCCAGATCGTCCTCTCTCAAAATTCTGCCATCTCTCTCCCCACATCCACCACTGCTGGCGGCTCACCTCCAACTGTGTAACGCTACGCGCAGTTCACGTGCAACTGCCCAACACTACAGTAGCAGATATTCCAACAATGCAAACCAGCCACGGACTGCACACAGCACTGGCAAGTGTTGCATTCTTACGGGGATGAGAAGTCAATTGACAAGTTACTTATGGATTATTTGTGACCGTTACCCCTTACCAGAAAAGGAAGCAAATCTACATTTGTGGTCTTTGATACTTTCAGTCCCTTCTCATGGCTAATTCTCAGCAAGGGTATGACTGTACCCATCACTATTCACCATTTGGGGAGTTAGTTGCACATTTGACCTTCCTGAGGTTCTTGTCCCTGATAACGCACCTGCCTTTTACTTCCATGGAGTGTAGACAACTCTGTTTCCAAAACGGGGTTAACCACGCCGCCCCAATCCCGCAACATCCGCAGCGGCCCTTTGCGAAGCAAGTCAATCGCAATTTTATTATTTATCATAATAGAACTAAATATAAATGGAATGTATCACTTTCCTTCAACATGGCTACGCATGATGCATATAGAGCTACTGCAGTGAGCATTGTTTTAGCTTATCCAGGTAATTCCCCCATTTCAAATTTATGTTGAATAAATTGCTTTCTCCCAGGGAGGTAATTCGAGTAGGGCATTAATAATCGTAACTGCCACATTGCTGGTAAGCAGAATGGTACAACCATTAGACGTATCCTACCTCTTTTAAAATTGCCGGTTGATTCTAATTAAAAACTTTAAAAGTTGTAGTAGAATTGCTGACGAGATTACGCAATGGCTGCTTCCGAGGTTTGTCAGAGTATTCTGCACTGTTGAGATTCCCACCCCACCCCACCCCAGCAGAATCTAGCGACAGGTGAGCAAAGTCGTGTTCACGTGAGCCAGTTTAAGGCACCTGGACAGCAAGAGAAAGAAGTCCCACCTTCATGTCAAGACACTAGCCAACCTCAAGTACGCATAATCTGGGGAGGGCGAGCCGCTTAGTACTGTCTCTGCGATATCTGTCAGTACTGAATATCACCAGTCCTGTGCACCAGTACCAGTGCCATTAACGGATGCATCACCTGCCACAACGAATAGAGACAACGGCATGAGGCAAGAAGCAGGTGTTCAGTTGTAAGGCATACCCTTTCTACGCAGCTGACTAAGGGATTGTACAATGTGAGCTGTGCTGCGTAAGAAATTGGAATAATAGTTGAATTTGCCCTAAAACGCCAGCATTTCATTTAAGTTTGTTGGGTGGGGTAAGCCGACTATCGCACTGACATTCTGATCAGTTGGCCTGATGCCATTTCTGGTAATCCAAACCTCAAATACTCCACTGCTGGCTCAAAGAACCTGCTCTCCCCTAAATGACAATACAGACCTGTCTCCCACATGGTCGAAAAAAGATACATAAATTTTGCAGATGCTTCTGGTGGAAGAGTCCTGTGACAATAGGACTATCCAAGTGCTCCACAGGAGATGGAATATGCTGTATCAGTTGTTCCAAAATATTTTTATACTTTCTGCTATCTACTGAGGTAGTGCCAAATGGGAGTCACATGTACTTGTACAAATCAAAAGGCGTATTAATGACAACAGTGTTCTGTGATTCCTTACCTAAGGGTAACTGGAGGTAAGCAGTGCCAAGGTTGATCTTAGAGTGGTATTCCCTCCAGCTAGTTTAGTGAGGCGGTCTTCCAGTGGGGAATGGGATCACTTTCCACCTATGAGTGAGCATTGATTGCACCCTTGCAATTTCCACACAACCTGACAGAATCATTGGGCTTTCTTATGATGACAAGGGGAGTGGCCCCTTGCACTATATTTCACTGGCTTGATAACACCTGCAGCCTGGAGATGATCTGCCTCCTGCTTCATATCAGCACCCTGCGTAGCTGGAATGGGTCTGGCACAGAAAGACAAAGATCGAGCCGAAGAGTGATATACACCTGAAAGTATGAGTCATACTCCAAATCCAGCTGAAATAGAGATCCGAACGCAGTGCAAAAGTCGTCCAGTTCCTAGAAAGGAAATGTGTATGGTATGATGTTGAATTAGAAATAGGAGACCCAAACGATGAAAAGGCGTCGAGACCGAAAATGTTGGTAGCAGACAGATAGTCGAAAACAAATAACGTGATGAGCCATGTACTGCTTTTGTTGACAGCAATGATCCATAACTGCCGACGAAGGAGAACAGAATCATCCTCACAGGCCACAAAACGCCATGAGGGCGAGAACAACATGGGTGAACCCAGCTGTGCATACATCACCTAATTCATCAAAGAAACTGTGGCCTCTGTGTCGATAATGGAATGGACGTGGTGAGAAATGCGAAGCGTGATAAGCAATTTCTGCATGGAGTGGCCGTTTCGAGGGTGACCTGGTGCACTAATGGGTCATGATGGAAGCAGGTTTCTTGGCTTCAGCACACAGAACAGAGATGCCTCTCTCTGCCACAACGAATGCAGAACTCCCAGTGGTTCTCACTGTCTATTCAGGGTTGAGCAGAAAAACACTTGGGCATGAAGAGAGTGGTCCCCATGGCCTAAAGCTGCTATATCTCCCTCATCAATCTCATCATTCGGGGGTCAGTAGATTGCAACTACTGTTAGGGATCTGGTGGCAGTGGTTACTTCTACTGCCACTGCTTAGATGTTATCGTTAGCTGATACATATACCTGATGGTGGGACATCCTTCTTTTTATGTGTATGGCCACTCCGCCGCCTTGGGTTGGCCTGTCTACACGATAACTATTGTAACTGGGAACTGCCTCTTTGATTCCCAGCTTGAGGTGGGTTTCTGCCATCATGCATATGTCGATTGAGAACTCCATGAATTCCCTGAATTCGACCACTTGATCAACAATGCCATCTGCATTAAAGACGCACATTGTCAGGCCTTGGATTTTTGGTCGTCTATCCATGATGGGGTTTTGCTGCTACTGATGAGGTCGCAGAGGGAATCGACTACTGGACTGCTGCCTGAAGGGTAAGGAGGATCTGCGTGTTCTACTTCTGGACCTCAATGAATTCCTTCATCAACTCCACGATGAGGTTCACGTCTGGACCATAACGCCTAATAGCTGATCTGAGGGGAGGGGGTGGGGGATTGGAGGACTGCTGAGGAAAGGCTTGCACTCTCTGCTGCAGCTTGTGTTTGGGGTTCCCTAGAGCTTTCTCTGTTCTAGAGAACCTGGTCGTTTCTGTTGTGTCTGCCCCAGTGTTGTTCTTGCACCTGTGTCTGGTGTTGTGGTGATAGGGCTACGTTTTCATGGCTTCTTGAAGGAGAAACCACTTCCGCAACTGTTGCCCTTGGTATATCGGGTCTTGGTGTTACCCAAGTCTTTTCCATGTGTGTTAACGTGTTTTATTTGTGTGTCTGGTGGTGGGTCTTGTTTGCGTGTGTGAAGCGCGACCTTTGTGCCCATTGCCTGTCGTGTGTGTGTGTGTTTTTTCTTTTTTTTCCATGAGTTTGAGTGTACATTCTCTGGTGTCATGGGGCTCGGCGCACTTCCTGCAGCGCACCGCTATATTGCAATATGCAACCATGTGGTTCAGACACTGACACCTGAAGCATTACACAGTCTTGTTTTAGCGGCGCAGGGGCTCCGTGTTGTTTTGGGGGATATCAGGGAGAGTAACCTGATATAATGGCCACTTGCTTTCTGCCCCAGGTTTGCCCACCTGTTGGACAGCTTTGACAACGTACCCCTGGGCAGTCAAGTCTGTTTTGATTGCCTGGGGGGGAGGGGGGGGGGAGGGGGGGACAGCCGTCTCAGAAGGTCCCTAATGACTATGTTCTTGTTTCTAGTTTTGGTTATGGGGAACGTGTAGTGTCGTATGTTCTTGTCTGCGAGTAGGTCCCTGACGGTGCTGTAATGCTCGATAGTGTTGAGTGCTATTTTTATCTTGTCTCCTCCAGCTGGTTTAGCTCTAAAGTTGTTGCCTGTAATAGCTGTTTTTATTATGCCGTAGAGTTCCTCATAGTTATGGGGAACTCTGATAGGATTGGAGGGAGGTGGTGTGTGTTGTGCTTTTGTGTCGTTTGTTCATGTAGTGTCTCTGGCTCATTGGCAACCACCTGAAACCTGTCGGGGTGGATTCTACTCCCAGGGCCGCTGGGAGCTTCGGCTGGCGAAATGTTTCCCTTGGCAACACGAAACCATCCGAATTCTGCCCGGTAATGCAGTTCCCTTCCAGAGCGATGGTTTCCTGGTTCCCTCGCAGGGAGACAACAGGTGCTGTCGGTGGCGCAGGCTCCTCTGAGGATGAGGGAGTTGTTGGGTTCAAATGGCTCTGAGCACTATGGGACGCAACTGCTGTGGTCATCAGTCCCCTAGAACTTAGAACTACTTAAACCTAACTAACCTAAGGACATCACACACACCCATGCCCGAGGCAGGATTCGAACCTGCGCCCGTAGCAGCAGCGTGGCTCCGGACTGGAGCGCCTAGAACCACACGGCCACCGCGGCCGGCGGAGTTGTTGGGGAATGGGTGGTGGATCTCTTCTTGCTCTTCGAGTGTTTTTCCTTCAGCTCTTTCTTTGCACGCCGCTGTTTGGAGCATGTGGATTTGTATGGGGGGGGAGGGGGGGGGATTTCAGGCATTTGTGGCTAGGCAGCTTTCTCGCAGTCGCGGCAGGCAACAAGTCAGATACACTATATGATCAAAAGTATCTGGACACCTGGCTGAAAATGACTTACAAGTTCGTGGCGCCCATCATCGGTAATGCTGGAATTCAATATGGTGTTGGCCCACCCTTAACCTTGATGACTGCTTCCATTCTCGCAGGCACACGTTCTGTCAGGTGCTGGAAGGGTTCTTGGGGAATGGCAGCCCATTCTTAACGGAGTTCGGCACTGAGGAGAGGTATCGATGCCGGTCGGTGAGGCCTGGCATGTAGTCGGCGTTCCAAAACATCCCAAAAGTGTTCTATAGGATTCAGGTCAGGACTGTGCAGGCCAATCCATTACATGGATGTTATTGTCCAGTAACCACTCCGCCACAGGCCGTGTACTATGAACAGGTACTCAATCGTGTTGAAAGGTGCTCTCACCATGCCCAAATTGCTCTTCAACAGCGGGAAACAAGAAGGTGCTTAAATAATCAGTGAAGGCCAGTGCTGTGACAGTGCCACGCAAAACAACAAGGGCGCAAGCCCCCTCCATGAAAAACACGATCACACCATAACACCACCCCTTCCATATTTTGCTGTTGGCACTACACATGCAGACAGATGACGTTCACCGGGCATTCGCTATACCGACACCTTTCCATCGGATGGCCACATTGTGTACCGTGATTCGTTACTGTACACAACGTTTTTCCACTGTCCAATCGTCCAATGACTACGTTCCTTACACCAAGCGAGGCGTCGTTTGGCATTTACCGGCGTGATGTGTGACTTATGAGCAGCCGCCTGACAATGAAATGCAAATTTTCTCACCTCTCACCTAACTGTTATAGTACTTGCAGTGTATCCTGATGCAGTTTGGAATTACTGTGTGATGGTCTGGATAGATGTCTGCTCATTACACATTACAACCCTCTTCAACATCGGCTGTCTCTGTCAGTCAACAAACGAGGTCGGCCTGTACGCTTTTGTGCTGTACGTATCCCTTCACGTTTCCACTTCACTGTCACATCGGAAGCAGTGGACCTAGGGATGTTTAGGAGTGTGGAAATCTCGCGTACAGGCGTATGACACAAGTGACACCCAATTACCTGATCACGTTCGAAGTCCGTGAGTTCCGCAGAGCGCCCCATTCTGCTTTCTCACGATGTGTAATGACTACGAAGGTCGTTGGTATGGAGTACCTGGCAGTAGGTGGCAGCACAAATCACCTAATGTGAAAAACGTATGATTTTGGGGGTGTCCGGAAACTTTTGATCACATAGCGTTGCTAAGCTGCACTGATTTAAGACAGTTACTTTGAGTGTTAGTGTGCACTTAGCAGTGGAGCAATGAAATCATATGTCTGTCTGCAAGTTGCACAGTGATGATTTTGATTTGGGTTGTCACAAGCCTGTCAGATGTGTTGGTCATATTCTCCAGACTATTACCTCCAGAGGATTTTACTAAAGTATAAATCCGCGTATTCAGCAGTGTCTGATGATTTGTATTATATGACTGAGGTCTAATGGAGCAAAGAAAGTTTCGGTCACTGCAAGGTGTACCCAGCTCTGTGTGCAGCAATATGATGCCATTTACATTTTACAGCATGATCGCTGTTGATGACTGGCAAAGGTTTTGTAACTAATTTAAGCATGTTGGAGAAGTCACTTGGCTGCACTCATAAAAGTGAACACTGCATGTTTTCGATGCATCAGCGTACTGATAGTATAACTAAAGGTTAGTTCCTTTGCCAAGCCAGATTCTGTTAGATACAATTGTTTTCAGTTTTTTTTTTAAATTATGTTGTTTTTTTAAATGATTACTCACATTATTCTAATTTCTCTTGCAAGTGGTTATAAGGAATCACAATTTTATGTAAACAGTGTACCGCAGAGTGACTAGCCTTTACACCACCTGTTGTACGCCTTGTTGTGCTACTGAAAAGAGAAAATATTTATAAAACAGTTCTGTATTCAAAACTACGCGCATTAGCTGATCAGTTCTAGTTTTAGTGGTCTTATTACAAACGCATTTAACATTTCTGCTACAGAAATAGAGTAGATTTAATACTTTAACGTTTAGAGCTATTGGTTCAAAGGCTTATGGTTAGTCACAAGCTGATTATAGCAGATAAGTTAAAAAGAAATCAACTTTCTGCTTTGGTATTCACTCTATTTTCAACTGATTAATTTTATGACAGAATTATTCTTTCTCTGTTCCAGTTGTATTATCGAAATGTATCTAACTATTTGACAAGTTGTGCCTATGAGTGGAGTTGAAGACTGAACTGACTTCTTTACTGCTGTGATAACAGTCTTCTGTAATTGTTAAATTCAACATTGTGGAAGAATTCAAATTAAGGTCCTTTCTATCATGCTTAATTATTTCAAGTTTTCAAGGTGGCTTGGTCAAATTGGTTCAACTTGTGTAAATCATTACAATTTGACAATCTTTGCTATTAGATGTGAAGTTTGCTAAATTAGAAGTTGAAATAAAGGTTTGGAAAATTTGTAATTAAACTTTTCTGTTGTCTGATTCCTTCCATTTACCCATATCCTCCCCAGCTGTTCACAGCACGTCATTCATATCCTAATTGTGAATACATGAGTGAAATAAAAAAAGGTAGTGGAATGACCTATATAAAACAATAATTTCATATAACTATATATGACTGTAGTATCTGTTCCCGAAAGAACAGTTACCGTTGATGACCAAGCAGCTTTGCTAGAAATGAAATGATAATTAAATGGACACCTTAGTTGCAAACAGGCGTTGATATACTTCATTGGGGACATGTTGAAAATGTGTGCCCCGACTGGGACTCGAACCCGTGATCTCCTGCTTACATGGCAGATGATCTATCCATCTGAGCCACCAAGGGCACAGAGAATAGTGCGCCTGCAGGGACTTGTCCCTTGCACGCTCCCCGTGAGACCCATATTTCCATGTCCACACCACTACATTCGTAGTGCGCCTAATAGATGATTGCCCATCATACTCATTACTCGTGCCCCGACCGGGACTCGAACCCGGGATCTAATGGGTTCGAGTCCCGGTTGGGGCACACATTATCAACATGTCCCCAATGAAGTATATCAACACTTGTTTGCAGCTAGGGTGTCCATTTAATTATCATTTCAATAATTTCATATGTTTAGTGGTACTTCTTTTCAACTAGAATGTGTTTACTATTCTATTGTGGTGTACCTTTCGAATCACTCCTAGTCTCGTGACTGTTACATCATATTGTATTTTCATATTTGAAATCTGTTTTTCGTTTTAACCAATAGCTACAGTATCTGTGCTCGTGTCACTTGCCACAGTTTATCGGTTGTACTTATAAAAACAGGTAATGGCAACTACTCATCGCACTGGTCAATGTGATGGAAGTGAGCTTCTTGGCAGAAATAGTCGTGTGCAGGGTCACTATGTTAGATGTCTGAACTCATTTTTATGTTGATGGTATTGTGCTAAAATTACAAAGAAGAACACAACAGATTACTAGCTCATCCCAATCTCCCCCTTGCAATAACTGTGAAGCAAGACACTAGAGAAATTGACAACAACCATGTCACACTTCATTTACGTCTAACGGTTCTACCATCACTATGTGTTTTACATTGGGCATAAGGCATAACGCCTTTTCAAAGGAATGCTAAAGCAATTCTGGCGAATGCAGTTCAAATTGGAATGGAATAGCTGCATTGGTCTGCTGGGGATGCTCCATAAATGCAGAACAGACAGCGAATGTTTTTACGAAATATACGAGGTAAGTACACAAACGAGTACAGATACAGAAAAAATATTTATTGTACAAAAATCTACAACTGTTAAACTACTTTTCTACATAGCTTCCGAAATTTTGTAGGCACTTCTCATGGCGTGCCACAAGATTTTGTGTGCCTTCTTCATAGACTGTTGCCGCCTGCGTATTCAACCATGTGGTAACTTGTTCTTTCAGCTCGGCATCATCGTTGAAGTGTTGACCACCAAGGACAGATTTTAGGTGTAAGAAGATATAAAAGTCGCTAGGAGCGAGGTCAGAGCTGTACGGAGGATGATCAAACGAGTCCCAGTGAACTTCCCCACAGAGGGGCGTCCACTTCGTTCTTCATCGTGCACTTGATCATGTCCTTCATTGAACGATCTGACCCATCTTCTAGCCATTGAATCACTCATAGCATTTTTGTCCGTAAACCGCGCAGATTTGCCTATGAATTTCCTTTTGTTTAATTTCTTTGCATTTAGAAAACGAATCACAGATCTGATTTCACACGCGGTGGCACTTTCAATTACAGCTGACATTATAAAGAAGTACTACAAAGCACACGTCGCCAGCAGCGATCTGAAAATGGGTACATGTCTTCTCATTGAGTCAGAGTAACCGCTGCGCATTCTCGGAACTGCGATCGTAGCGCTGCTGCGGATAGAAATAGAAATGGAACTTACTTTGTGGACGATCCTCGTATAGACACACAGACGTAGGTTTGGTTCATTCAACGAGGGTGCTTGTGCAGGAAATCTTTTAGTCGTCATGATTGTGGATGGTTAAGATAGTGAGTGTCAGGAAATGACCAATGAAATGAGAACTTGGGACACCTGGAGAAATTCTACAAGTCTGCTAGGTTGTGGTACGTTGAACTATGTTCGACTGTAGTTAGATTTTGAAATATTTCTGATAGTCGTCGGACTTAGAGGGATTTGAGATTGTGCACCTATTGATTTTATGAAGGCTATTCTGAAATATTTCGGATGAAGCTCAGACTGTGAATATTTTGTGTGAATCGGGAATATGGCGGAACCCTCAGTAATTTATGCATTGATTTCTAACCATTTAAATTACGTGCAATTCACATTGTGAAATTGTGTTGAGTTACTAGAAATACAGTGGATTCAAAATACTAACTTATGCTGTCACATTGTGGAGGCTACATGACACTTCATCCCCATACATCAACATGTTACAAACAAATTGTAACAAGGTACCCTCATGTAAGAGCAAAATTACAACAAACTGTCTATGTTACCGTGAAATTGTTACACATTGCCAAGGTTACAGTGAAGCAGTAACAAATTATCCTATGTTATAGCAAAATAGTAAGAAATTAGTCCTGTTATAGTTAAATTGTAGCAAACTGCAACACATTCCAACAAAATTGTAACAATTTATGCAATACCCAGTCATCGATTAGCAAAAGTTATAACAAATTACCCGTTACGCCACTATGTTGGAGCAAAAATTCCTGAACATCTGCAATCTATACAGTTCCGCTAGAGCTGTAGGGCAGACCACAGATCTAACATGTGTAACTCACATATTGATCATACTGTATTGGGCTAGTAAAAGTATGGTATACTGTCCATAAACTCGTATGGAATATCTGTTTATAGGTATAATACTAGCAGACTGAGGTGTAACGCACATACACATACTGCTGCATTTGTCTATCTTCTCATTCTTGTGAACATTGTGTTCTAATCCTTACATGGCAACTTAATCGAAGAGTGCTTTGACTTGTGCTGGCCATAGATTGAGTCTGCCCATGGTGATCCATATTGCAGCATACAATCCACATAGGTTCATGACATTTGAATACTTTAAATATATATACTGTGCATTTTGAAATGAGTTAGCTAGATGGATAGACTGCTGAGTCTTAACCCAGTAATTCCTCCCCTTGTGGCTTGGAGTGTTGGTGGGAGGACAATGAGCTGAGTAATCAGAGCAGTGAAGGGGTCAGGCAACTGCAGTGCCATGGAAATTGGAACAACGGTTTACTAGCAAAAATGGGCTAGTTCCGCCAGCTTGGATTTCACATTTAGCACAAGTGAACTGGCGATTGCGCAGGGTGTTCCAGTGAGCTGCTACATCCGTGGGTTGGGGAAAACTCAGCAGTCTAAATTGACAGGCATGCTTGTAGTGTCAGCTAATGAATGTTTGTGATTTATAAGCAGCCCCCATAACTATTACAATGTACAATGTCAGAAAGAACAATTTTAAACTTATTGTTCAAAGAATGTCATTCTTTTTTTTCTGCATCATTCCCTATAAACACTTTGCAATACTTTTCATATAACAGTTTCCATATGCTTTATTAAACATGTAATGCATTGTACATAATACTATGTGCTGATGCATAAAATGCATCGAAATTTGTAGCAAAGAACTGTTTTTCTTCTGAAGTTTTCTGATAGGCTAGCTCTATAGCACATCGCCAAACAATTCCATAAAATCTATATATGTAAGGACGCCACTAGGTACACACATCCACTACTCACTGGATGGTGTGATGTAACATATCACTTTAGGGACATATGTGTCACCCCGTGTCTTTCTCTAGAATAATGCTGTGACCTAGGCAATTGTTTTCTTGTTGGTTAAGTCGTTATTTTCGACCCACATACTGTGACTGGGATATTTGTTTCATTTTTGCATGTGCCTGATTTGGATGGAAACAGCGTATCTTGAAAATGGGGCAACAGAGGTACTCTTTCTGCAAGTTCTGGGACCTGCTGGTTGGGCAGTTACTGCATGCCACCCCGATCCTATCTCATAAATGCACTGTGGGCCATGGTATCTAGAAGATCATGACAGAAGTATTGGTGTCATGATAAATAAAGTCAGCATTCATTAACTAGAGCTGATCTAGTGCAATACAATATATACGTCTGTTAAGAAAAGAAGGCAGAGTCCATGTCATAGAAGTTGTTTTTTCTAGAATGACATTTCTAACACAGAAGAAAATGGACCTGTCGTGGAGTCTGTGGCTACAAAATAATTTCGCTGTCATACTGGCAGTGTCTTACTGCACATATTAGGGAAAATAAAAAAAAATCAATAAACAAATGTGACATGGAATGATTCAGTGGATGAGGTACCATACATACCATTTCTGAATGTCAGGTTCCTCAAAGTGAGTGCACTGCATGGTTTTCTTCGTGCTGTGCATTTTTACTGTTCCTGGGTAGTCCCCAACACATAGTATATTGCAATCCAGTGACACTGAAAATGACTGAGCATTGAACACCGCAGTTATTTGTGTTGAATTCTGGTGTAATTGACACCATTCAGGGTCTGATAAGTGGTAACACTTCTTTGATATCACTAGATCATGCATTTCCAAAAATTACCACTACATTGAACTCCCAATCTCATGACACACCTACAATAACAAGTTTACTGTCACACACATTCACGTTGTATGTTGTAGTGAATAACAACACATTCTTCTTTGATTCGTTATGCAATGTTTGTAGCCCAACAGTCTGTGCAGACATTGAAAATAGCGAAATTCAAGTCTGGAAACAAGTGATCTGCATGTTGATTTAATGTCTGCTTCAGTGTATTAGGCGCTGCATCAAGGATCCTATCTGGATGCAAGTCTTGGTTTAAACTCCAGTGCATCTGGTGCTGCATCAGGGAGCTATTTCGTTTGAGGAGAAATAAGTGAAAACTACAAAAAAAACAAACACTTAGACATATACATAATAAATAATAATAATAATCATCATCATCGTTGAAAGGAGTTAATGTTTACATTCAATTGTAGAAGACCATTTTTAATTCAATCTGAGGGCTGTGGATCTCACCTGATTCTTCATGATGATCAATCTTTCACTGTGGTGTACTGAGTACTTCTGTAAAGTTCACCAGGTGAGTGGATGGTGCATAGAAGTGATAAGGATAGGGGACTGTAGCAGCCTAGGAATTGGAACAACACTTTTGGATTGTTAATGCTGCATATGGAAAACAGATCAGCTATAATTAACTCTGCCACCGCCTGTTATCATGGAACAACGCTGTAGGACAAGTGGCAACTTTGGTTTTTATGACAAACTGCCTATTGGCTTCTGTCTCGGGTTCTTCGGCCGACGTTCATCTAATGATTTTTCTGACGTTTCGCCAGCACGAGTGGCTGGCATTGTCAAAGCTTCACCCTCCATTGCCGGTGGTGAACTGGAGGCGAGCTCGCGGCCGCAGACTATATGTACCTGGCGCGCCAACGTCCGAGGGCTTCTCCGCGGTCATTTCCGGTGCGGTTCTCCTCTTGCTACCTGCGACGGTCGTTCGCTGCAGTACGGGAAGCCAGGATCCGTTTACCTTAAGGCTTTCCTCTTTCTTGTTGAAACTGTTCGCGTGTTTTTGGATTTCTACAGCTTCTCTGAACAAGCGCGTGTGATAGTGCTTCTCTACAGCCAGAACTTCCGTGTCGCCGACACGGAAGTTCTGGCTGTAGAGAAGCACTATCACACGCGCTTGTTCAGAGAAGCTGTAGAAATCCAAAAACACGCGAACAGTTTCAACAAGAAAGAGGAAAGCCTTAAGGTAAACGGATCCTGGCTTCCCGTACTGCAGCGAACGACCGTCGCAGGTAGCAAGAGGAGAACCGCACCGGAAATGACCGCGGAGAAGCCCTCGGACGTTGGCGCGCCAGGTACATATAGTCTGCGGCCGCGAGCTCGCCTCCAGTTCACCACCGGCAATGGAGGGTGAAGCTTTGACAATACCAGCCACTCGTGCTGGCGAAACGTCAGAAAAATCATTAGATGAACGTCGGCCGAAGAACCCGAGACAGAAGCCAATAGGCAGTTTGTCAACAAGTGGCCACGAAAGCCTAAACAATTTGGTTTTTATGTTTACCACAACTGGACATCTTGGATTTTACAAATGACCATCTTGGATTCTGTCCTCAGCACAAGTAACCTACTTACACTGTGATGTCAGGGGAAACACCAAAAGAATTCGAAAGTGTGGAAGCTACCTGTAAGAGACCTTTGGCAACAGCACTAAACACTTGTGAACTATGATGCTGCACCTATTAACAGCCCCATATCGGCGTGATACGTATCTGAATGATGCAGAACTTTATCGACCTGTGATCCTGGGTCTCTGGTCTGCCCCGTAGTTCTTGCAGAACTCTACAGCTTGTAGGCATTCAGTGATTTTGCCTGTCTCATATTATGTAATGGGTAATATGCTACAGTTTTTGCTATAAGATGATGTATTGGGTAATACGTCAATTTTGTTGTAACGTGGGATATTTCATTACAGTTTCATTATAATAGGTACAATTTGTTACAATTTCAGTATAATATGGGCAATTTGTCACACATTCACTGTAACATGGGTCACTTGTTACAATGTCACTGTAACATGCACATTTTGCTACAATTTTTCTGAAAGAAAGGGCATTTTGTTACAGTTTCATGTAACATGGTTTAATTTGTTAAAATTCACTGTTTGTTACAATTATTCAGTAACATCAGCAGTTTGTTACAATTTTGCTGTAACATGAAGTAATGTATTACAATTTTGCCATCATTTATTGAGGTACGGGCTGAAGTGTCTTGTAGTCTCTATAGTCTGATAGCATAATTTACCATTAAGAATCCACTGCATTTATTATTCCTCAACACAATCACACAATGCAAGGTGCATATAGTTTATATGGCTACTGATGAAGGCATGAATTGTTCAATCTCCCATCATATTCCTGCTCCACATAAAATATTCAAAGACTGAACTCCATCCAACCTGTTTGAAATGCTCATCTCCTAGTAATCACTATCATAAATGTCTTCAATCATAACAAAAGACTTTCTGCACAAGTATCCTTGTTGAAGAAACCGTACATAACTTTGTTGGAAATTATTTAAAAACCCTGTAGAAACATTCAATGTCTATATCATGATCATGGATGCGTCTTCTGCAGACCAATGCAACTATTCCATTTCAATCTGTTCTGCATTCGCCAGAAATGGTCTATCAGTCCTGAGTAAATGTGTGATAACTTGTGTACAATGTAAAACACATAGTTACTCAGGGACTGTTGATGTAAATCTTCTGTGATGTGGTTTCTGCCAGTTTCTCTCGTCACTTGCTTGACAGTTTTTGTTAAGGAGAGGCTGGGGTAAGCTAGTGTGCTGTTCTGTTTTTGCCTGCAATGTTAGCACAATATCAGTAGCATACAGTTAAGTTTAGACCTCTAATGCTGCTGCCCTGCACATGTCTGTTTCTGCCAAGAAGCTCACTTCCATCATAATGACAAGTGAGCTACATAGTGGAGAGTAATAAAAGCTGTTTTTGTATGACGGATCAAGACCTATGGCTAGATGGCAATTTATTGCAGGCATTGGTTGAGACCAAAACATTTTTAAGTAAGTAAGTACTGTGTAGTTCATCTGAAGTAGCACTCACGAGACTTCAAGAGGTTCGAAAGGTACATCACTAACAAAATATGTGAACAGTTTAGTTGAGATGTGAAATTGTCGTATAGGTGCTTTCACTACTCAAGTCACTTGTGTGTTCACAATGGCAACATGGACGTCGTGATTTCTGATGCTTTCTTGGTGTGGTTGACTAGCAATGTGTCTGCAAATTCCTGCACAAACGATTGCGCTTTCCTCGCAATGTTTCGACACTTATGAAAATGCTCTGACCGCACTTTAGGCAAGCTCATCAGGCGTGTTCATGTCAGTGTCTAATGATATTGTCTCCCTGTATACAGTCGTGTATTCTGCTAATAGCTTCATAGGGCTACAAACGTTTCCATTCCTTCCAATCTCCCAATATGAATTCTCAGAGCAGCTTTGTTACACTACCAGTAACTGCAAATCGAAGTTTGTGAGGATTAAACTATAAAGTTTCTTGGGCACATGCTATGGTTTGAACGAATCTTAGCTGTCCCTGACGAAATCGGTGTCAAACGACACTGCCCTTACTTCGTCACTGAAAGGCAGCTTAAGATGTTTTTCGTTTGTGTTCGTTTTTTCGAAGATTCACACCAAATCAGCTTTTAAATAGTACAGCTGTTTTGAATCTATTGAAGAAAAATGCACCATGGGTATGGACCATTGAGTGTAAAAAAGATATTCATGCCATAAATGTTGCCTTGGTTAACTCCAACTTATTACATTATCCGTATATGAACAAGGATCTTTGTCTATCCACTTATACGTCGTTTTCTGGTCTAGGAACTTGTCTGTTTCAACTGAGTAATGAAGGTGGAAATTGGAATGTTTGTGTTATTAATTTTGCATACCAGACATTACCAGAATGTTAATGTGCGTACTCAATTATACAACTCGAAACATTAGCAGTAGTTTGGGGATTTAAAAAGTTTAATTATTACTTTTTTGGGAAGCAAATTAAAATTAACTGTGGTAATCAAGCGCCCAGCTCTTTGTTGTTTTGCTTCTTACTTCATCCACGCTTAGCACGCTTGTCCTACAAGAATACTGTTACAAGGTTATTCATATTTCCGGTAAGGATAACATCGTGCCCATTATTTCCTCAGCGACTACCAGAATACGCAGAACTTATGGAGAAATCTAATGACTACCGTATTTACTCATGAAAGATAAGTTACAGACAATACTACCTAGGTATGTGCAAAAACATGACAGAACTACAGAAAGCAAAAACATGGCAGAATTACAGAAAGCTGACACATGTTGGCACAAGGTTAAAACATTGCTTACACTAAATCCAGCGGGTAAGATAAAACAGCACTTCACATTGTAAAATGATGTTCTATTTTACAGGCGCTATCCGAGACCTGATGTATGGTGCGTTTGTATTCCAACTTCACGGAAGAATGCATTAATCTGGGAGACTTGTAATGTGTTGGGTCACTATGGTGCATACAACTAATTTAATAACACATGAGGAGGAGTATACAGAAACTCTTGAGAACATTCCAAATATACGAAAAAAGTTAAACCAACGAACTTGGTACACTACTGTATCCTATAATACCAAAAAAATTAACGGAATCAGTCACAATTGATGTCGCAGACCCTCTTCTGTCAAGCGAGGTGGTTGCACAGTACGACATTTTTAGCAGGTACGTCAGATTCAAAGCTACATGGTCCATTGGAGTGACACTCATCATTAAAAGAATAATAAGCAGTTATGTTCCGATAGTTGTCAAACCCGCCGCTCCGATGTCAGATACCGCTACAAATTTCACATGCCGCAAATCGAACTCATTTTTACACGAAAACAGTAATAAACAAATACTTATAACACGCTGTCATGGTCAAGGGAATCTGGCCGAACGCATTTTTCGAAAATCCAACCAGCTCATTAAGACTAAAGCAAACAGTAATCAAAATAAATGGATAGAATATTTAGGTCTATTTGAACACGGTTGAACAATTGGCCTCTATGCAATACATGAGTTACACCAGCAGAACTCATAAGAAGCGTGAAGGAGAGCAATGAATGGATCGATCTTTTTCTTTCAATATGTAGAGATGCGCGTTTTTGTGAAGAAAAGGCAAGGAGAGTTTTAGTAAAAGAAGATATGATATTTGAGATAAGATCTGTATCGACTGAGGAAAAAGTTAAGGTGCTCATACTAGAAGAAGTTAAATGTTCCACGAGAAAGTTTCGAGTAGTGAAGGTTAAGTAAGCATAACGTCTGCTCAGAGACCATCCATATACGAGCAACGGAAAGTGGTACTCGCCAGTGATATACTCAGCAATACATCGTGTACTGCTGCTATGATACAAATATATGACGTATGCTCCCACGGTAGAGTCCGTGCAGAATACCATGACTGGTAGATCAGCAGTCGGCAGGGCTTGTGTGGGGAGAGTGGTAGTGGTGGGGGTTATGTGCAGGGGCTGGAGGGGAAGTGCCGCTCTGAACTGAAGCCTACACTCACATTTTTCTGTAAATATCAATTGGAGCCCCTCCACGCACACACTTGCATAGTGACCATTCAGAAAGATCTGCTGTCACCTCTGCTTTGGTTAGTATCTAAAAAGAATTCCACTGAAAATGCAGCGATTTATTTTCGCTTGGCTTGTTAACCATTTGTAACTTTCTGAGAAGCGATATGAGTGGCGAATTTTGAGTAAAACCTACACATTTCTCTTGTTGCCATGTTAAAATTTACTTCTTTTGAAAAAACACAGAATAGTTTACACAATGTCACCTCACTAACATGTTATGCAGATGCTGTTGCGAGAGAATTCTGAAACACTGGTTTATTTTCTTAAAGGGAGGAACTGAGGGAAAATAAGGTCAGTAGCTCATGCAAAAGTACATCCTAGTACAAAGTAAACGTGTATGTCTTTACTCATCTTGTTCCAAAATCCATAGCATTTCTCGTTTCACCAGCTATGAATGGCCCCTAAAAATTACATTCTTTCATCGAAAAGGTCTGTAGTTGGTGGAATAACACGGCAGATAATGTAGTTTTGATAATAACCTTATGACAAAATACTCTTCTCTTTGCGTGCTATCAGTTGCCAAAATTTCATTTCGATATCTCGAACCGTTTATGAAACATGAGGAATGTTTTGGATATTTCACTCTGGCTTTATGCTGCACTGCGCGATCGCAAATGAGTGTGCTAAATCAGATCAATTTTCTCAAGATTGGCGACAGAGACTTCCACTCAAATCTAATGAAAAATTCTGTGTCTTAGATAAATGTCACACGTACAACGTATTACGTAATAAGCACCAAATGCAAAATCATAGCGACCCCTATTTGTCATTGCAAAATTTTTCAAATTTTTTGCAGTGTCGTATTTAAATGCAAATATCGCAATCACTGTGACTATTAACGAAATGATGGGCGTTATGATGAAGCTGACACATAAAGCTACAAGTAACGCAAAAATGAAATTTTTTGTCGAGTAGCTCCTGTAAAGTCGTATGAGAAAGATTGAAGGGCGTGCAGCTCGATTCTGTCATCGCCGATCGGCAGAAAGTTAGCAAACAGTATCGGCCTCTTCGTGCGTGGACTGTACGCAGTGACTCACAGAAGGATGCACTGTTACGACGTGCAGGAGCTGGCAGCCGGGGACGTGCCTAACCGCTGCTGAGCATGGAGCCACCCCGGATTGTCGCTACGCACAATCAGAGCGTCAGCATTGTTAAATAGGAATGCCCGCTTTGAAAACTAAAATGACCTGCCGGCAGATACACTAAATATGTGCATTTTATAGGCATTAAATAAGGAAATGACAATGCTTCAAGGACTATTTCATCATGAACTTTAGTAACTAAACACTGTGAAAACAAAAGTGACACTTTCAAAATGTGAAATCTAAATGAAACTTCTTGTCCTCCATCCCATATGACAAGAATCCATCCCATATGACAAGACTTCATGTTATTACGCCATTTAATACAGAATCGTCCGATCCCACCCGTCTGCTTTGACCCATGACGTCACAAATATGACGGAAACGACCATAAACCACGATTCCAATATGGCGCATATAAAGTCGTTACGTACACATTATGAGGACGAAAATACATCGAAAAACAAATGATGTGTTGGCAGAAGAGCCAACACCGTGTTGCTAGAGGAGGCCGAAATGCACGCGTTTAAACTCACGCAGACTGGCGTGAGGTCTGGAACAAGGTAAAGTAATTATCCTATGAAGAAATAAACGTAGTTGATTGAATACTTAACTTTAATCCATAATTGGAGAACATCGCTCTTGATGATACATAATTACAATCTCAATATAAACTGGTAATGGCGCCTTGCTAGGTCGTAGCAAATGACGTAGCTGAAAGCTATGCTAACTATCGTCTCGGCAAATGAGAGCGTATTTGTCAGTATATCATCGCTAGCAAAGTCTGCTGTACAACTGGGGCGAGTGCTAGGAAGTCTCTCTAGACCTGCCGTGTGGCGGCGCTCGGTCTGCAATCACTGACAGTGGCGACATGCGGGTCCGACGTATACTAACGGACCGCGGCCGATTTAAAGGCTACCACCTAGCAAGTGTGGTGTCTGGCGATGACACCACATTCCTCCCCCGCAAATCGTCGAACGGTTGTGTTATAAGGCTTCCGCCCGCCGTGGGGAGGACCCCATGTTGACGTATGCGACGAGGTGGGGAGCCTAACAACAGGCGAGGCTGTGCCACCCGCACCCTGCCATTCGGTCCGAGGGGAGCTAGGAAACGCCTGAAACCCTAGTCCAGGGTGCACGCCAACATGCGGTGTATGCGCCCTTAGAGAGACTGGAGGGGCCGAAGGGTCGACCTCCATCGGGTCAGGGCACCCGACGGGCGAAGACGGCATCTGGTCCGGAGCGGGCAAGAGTTCCATGTCGGAGGACAGCTGGTCACGGGAAGCGATCGGCGGCGCGTGACCCAGGGAAGCGCTTGGCGGTTGCAGCGACGCGTCCACTGCGGGCGGCGCCGGCGGGAGAACAAGCGGCGGCGGCGGCGGCGCGTCGCCATGGGGCAAAATGGAAGGCCTCGTCGGTAACACCTGGGGATGAGGCGAGCCAGTAGATGGGTCCCCAGGGCGCTGACCGGACGGCACCATCGCTGAAAGCAGACGGGGAGCGGCAGAACCCGTGCGACGACAGAGGCGCAGCTGATTGAGATGCCGACGCACCTCACCAGAGGCCCCCAAAACCAAATACATAGCACGGCCGAGGCAGCGAAGAATGCGCCCTGCGAGCCAACTCCGTGAACCTCGATAGTTGCGATAGTATACAACGTCGCCTGGGGCAAAAGCAGGTGTCTGCCGCTGCACAGGAACCTGATGCGTCGGATGCAGCAAAGACATCAAGGTTCGATGAGGACGACCATGGATCAACTCAGCTGGCGAGCGACCATCTCGGGGCTGAGAGCAATACGAGGACAAAAAGAGCAATAACGCGTCCTCCCGAGAATGAGACTCGTTCAACTTCAACATCAGTGACTTGAAAGTCCTGACCAAACGTTCAGCGGCACCGTTTGGCTGAGGCGAAAACGGCGCGGATGTCAGATGTTGAATACCATTGGCCTTGCAGAATGACTGAAATTCTGCGGGCATGAATTGTGGGCCATTGTCGGAATCAACAGTCTGTGGAAGACCTTCAAAGCAAAAGATGGCGGATAACGCTTGGATGGTGGCAGATGACATCGTGGAAGACATCCGGACAACAAAAGGAAAATTACTGAAAGAATCGACCACAACCAACCATCGAGCATTCCAGAATGGACCAGCAAAATCTATGTGTAAGGGTTGCCAAGGGGAAGTGGCTTTTGGCCATGCAAAGAATTTCCGCGGCGGTGCGGATTGTTGTTCGGCACACGCCATGCAAGAAGAGCACATATTCGTAATCGCAGTATCGACTCCGAACCAAGTACAGTGCTGAGTGAGCAAGTTGTTTCGTTCACACTATACCCCAATGCCCTTGGTGGAGAAGCCGTAAGACAGAGGACTGTAACGAACGTGGGACCACGACCCTGGACTGATCATTATCAGAATGCAACAGCAAAACACCACGTCGTACAAAAAGTCTCTCCTAGTGAACAAAAAATCGGCGAACGAACGGAGCCTCGATCTGTGACTGTGACAAGGGCCATTGCGTAGCAAAAAAACGCAGAACGGTAGCAAGGACAGGGTCAGCAGCTGTGGCTGTAGCTACACGACGAAAATCAATCGGAAACGATTCGACCACGTCATCGGTTTCCGCATCAATGAACATGCAAGCAAGTTCGGAAGAAGCGAATGCTCTATCCTCAGCAACAGGCAAACGGGACAACGCATCGGCGTTTCCGTGCTTAGCAGTGGAGCGATACAAGATATCGTAGCGCTACTGCGAGAGGAAAATAGACCAGCGAATGAATTTCTGCGCTGTACGTGGAGGTACAGGCTTGTTCGGATGAAAAAGCGACGTCAAGGGTTTGTGGTCGGTGATGATGGTAAAGTGACGACCATACAAGAAATCATGAAACTTAGTAACACCAAATATGAGAGCCAAAGCTTCTTTCTCTATCTGTGAATAATTTCTTTGCGCAGACAAGAGCAATTTGGACGCAAAGGCAATAGGGCGATCATGCGATCCATCTTTGTGCGCAAGCACAGCACCGATCCCGAAATCCGATGCATCTACCATCAACAAAAGGGGTTTTTGGGGATCGAATGGCGTAAGGCAAGTATTGGAAAGCAACGCCGATTTCAACTGGCGAAAGGCGCGTTCGCATTCCGTCGTCCAGACGAACGGAACACCTTTACGGCGTAAGCGATGAAGCGGAGCCGAAATGGAAGAGGCGTGGCGCACATATTTATGGTAGTAATTGATTTTTCCCAGCACACTCTGTAGCTGCTTCAAATTCTGCGGCAAAGGCAAGTCCTGTATGGCACGGAGGTGCTCTGGACTGGGATGTATGCCTTGGGCATTGATTACATGTCCCAGATAGGGTAAGTCACGAGCAAAAAACATACATTTGTCCTTCCGCAAGCGAAGTCCATGTTGTCGCAAGACCTGAAATAATGTTCTGAGATTGGCTAAATGTTCTTCTTCCGTCTTGCCGGAGATCACAATATCGTCCAGATAGTTTGCTGCAGTTGGGACCGATGCACAAACAGTTTGTAAATATTGCTGAAACAATGCAGGGGCGGATGCACACCCGAATGGCAGTCTTTTGAATCGATACAAACCAAGATGTGTGTTAACCACCAAGACGCGCTGGGATTCGTCGTCCACTGGTATTTGCAAGTACGCATCTGCTAGGTCCAACTTCGAAAAATATTCACCCGGGCACAGTTTGTCAAAAAGATCTTCCGGGTGGGGTAAAGGATAAGTTGCAATCACTAATTGTGGATTCACTGTAGCTTTGAAGTCCACACAAAGTCTCAATTTTCCGGAAGGTTTTGGCAATATTACTAAGGGTGAGGCCCAGAGAGAAGCCTTAACACGTTCAATCACACCTTGTGATTCCAAATCGTGTAATGTTCTTGCGACCTCATCACGCAATGCGTGGGGAACATTGCGCGCTCTGAAAAATTTCGGTTGCGCGTTTACTTTCAGTTCCAAATGTGCTTCATAGTTCTGAGTGCAACCAAGGCCCGGTGCAAAAATATCTGCAAATTCTGCACATAGACGAGAAACACTGTCTGAAGGCACAGTCTGGTTCACTGAGAGGACCTGATTGACGATAGACAAGTTAAACAACTGAAATAAATCTAAACCAAACAAGTTCACTGCAGAAGAAGAACGAAGGACGTAAAAAGACACAAGTTTTGTTTGTCCCTTGTATGTTGCAAGAAGGCTGCACTGTCCTAACACAGGGATATCCTGCCCGGAATAGCTAGTTAACTTAACATTTGCGGCACGCAACGGAGGTGTGCCCAGCTGTTTGTATGTGTCGTGATTGATCAGAGAAACTGCAGCTCCGGTATCGAGCTGGAATGGTATCACGTTGCCATGAATGTCCAAATCTACAAAAAGTTTATTATCCTGCTGACGACAAGAGCGACTGTCTCGTGCAACGTGAACAGACACTGGTACAGAAGCACTTGCGACTTGACGCGATTTCCGGCGATGTCGACGCACACTATTCGTGGGACGAACACAGTCACTGTTAAAAAGAGTGGCACTGGGCGGAGTGGAATGAACTACATGAATGTCCATGGGCGAAGGTTCACGAGCCTGAGTATTTTTGGTTCGATTCCGGCGCGAAGCAAAGGGCCTGGAACGGTTGTGAGTGTCCGATCTAAGCTTTTTCTGGCAAACACTCTGAACATGTCCCTTCTTATTACAGAAAAAGCAAATAGCTTGGCGTGACGCGCAATTCTCACATGAATGTCTAGTAGCACACTGCGGGCATGATTTGAGCACTGCATTTGCTTGCTTGCGCGGCACATGTAGCGGAGAGCTTGGCGGCAGCTGCGCGGACGGGCGCGAGGGCTGTTTACCATTCCGCGCAGCTCGCCCGGCGGGCCGGTTAATGTGACACACGGCTGGTGAAGTTTCAAATGATTCCTGAGCAAAGTCAAGTGTGTCTTGCCGATCCAATATGTCTATCACTAGTTGAAGGGAGGGATTGACTAGTTTCAAAATCTGTTCCCGTATACGAACATCAGAAACGTTCTGTGCAATTGCATCTCGTACCATAGTATCTGAATAAGGGAGTCCACATTCACATGCAAAAGCACAATCCCTAGTAAGGCCTTGCAAAGTTGCAACCCACTCCCTATTAGTCTGACCGGCTGTACGTTTTGTACGAAAGAACGTATACCGTTTGGCAACTACATTGACTGATTCTTTGAAATATGCATCTAATGCAGACAAAATTTCTTTGTAGGACAGAGTTGCTACGTCGCGTCGGGGAAACAATTTCACTATCACACGGTAGGTGGACACACCTACACAAGAAAGCAAAAAAGGCTGCCGCTCAATACCTTTAATTCTGTAGGCGGCGAGATGGAATCCAAATTGGCATGACCACTCCGTCCAGCTTTCCAGTGCCACATCAAAAGGACAAAAGGTGGTGCAACAGCATGTTGTGGCTGCGATAGCGGTGGAGCGGCGGCTGCCGCATCGTTTTGCATCGCACGTTGACCCTGGACGAGCTGTCCAAGGGCATCCAATAAGGCCTGCGTCTGCTGATTCTGCAAGCGATAAAATTCGGACAGTACATCTGGAGAGTGTGGCGATCCCATGACACAATGAAATCAGTCATCAATACGAACAAAAAATCCTCGACGCCATATGATGTGTTGGCAGAAGAGCCAACACCGTGTCGCTAGAGGAGGCCGAAATGCACGCGTTTAAACTCACGCAGACTGGCGTGAGGTCTGGAACAAGGTAAAGTAATTATCCTAGAAAAGAACGTAGTTGATTGAATACTTAACTTTAATCCATAATTGGAGAACATCGCTCTTGATGATACATAATTACAATCTCAATATAAACTGGTAATGGCGCCTTGCTAGGTCGTAGCAAATGACGTAGCTGAAGGCTATGCTAACTATCGTCTCGGCAAATGAGAGCGTATTTGTCAGCATATCATCGGTGGCAAAGTCTGCTGTACAACTGGGGCGAGTGCTAGGAAGTCTCTCTAGACCTGCCGTGTGGCGGCGCTCGGTCTGCGATCACTGACAGTGGCGACACGCGGGTCCGACGTATACTAACGGACCGCGGCCGATTTAAAGGCTACCACCTAGCAAGTGTGGTGTCTGGCGGTGACACCACAACAAACACACACACGTTCCACAAAAAGCCTAATGACACTAACGGGACAAGCGTGGGAAATAGGGGGTTTTTGGGTGGGGACAAGCTAAATATAAACAAATTTAGACACCCACCCCCATACAAAACCACGCAAAACGACGAAAAAAACCGACATCACAAAACTCCCAAAATACCACTAAAAACCATAATCTGGAATCGGACACTTCCCTTGACCTATATAGCTCAACAGCAGCTGCCGATCCCTTAAATTGGGATCGAACACTTCCCTTGAGCTGTTATCCTTACGACATCTCCACATACAGCCGTCCCTGGTCCGAGACGCCGGAATTTTAAGTAAGCCTCATTTCTTCACGACATACTGAACACTTCACGACTTCATCCAAAAATCCGAATAGCTGAAGAAATTTTATTAGAGACAACACACTGTCCCCCGTCATAGCCGACAACCGAAAACTGTTGAACCCGTCAGTCATATCCATACCTACCAAAGACATAAAAAAGCAATTTACCAAAATTCACACACGACGCCACACTCGCAAACTAAACCAAAAACATCACCTAACACACCACCAGAGAGCACCACCGATCGCATCAAAACGACACCTACAAACACGCCGCTCTCACAAACTAAATTCCGCGCCGTCGTGACGTCACACACTAAAACAGCCTTACGGCACGGGTCAAAGCCGACGGCTGGGATCGGACGCATCGGTCGACCCTTTATGATCTAATGAAACTTTCTTTCAATATAACTTATAATAGCAGCAGTAATCTAATTGTACAATTGTTTCATGTGATCTGACGAGCGATGCCGTATGAGGCAAACATGAGAGACAGGAAACTCTGGCTAAATTATTACGTCTAGTGTTCGATGATGAACTATCCTGCCCACAATCTAGTCATTAAATGGGTCCGATACCATCTGACATTGCCACCTTCACCAAATTCTCAATCTGTTACATCTGATCATTCTGCTGCAACCTTCAATTTACAACCACAGCACAACCAACGTAAATTGTTCCACCTCAGTTTTGTAAACCAAGAATGAAATTCATACTACGTACCCTCTTTCTAATCACCGACATAATTATACAACATTTATGAGAACTGATAAAATTAGTAAACATTTACTTAAATCATAATTTGTTTCAGAAACTATAATTTCCAACCAGTAAGTGTTTAAACTACTCAGAGAATACTGAACTCAAGTTGATAAAGCGAATGCTAGACACATGATGTGGTACCGATGGAAACAATAAACCACACATTTTAAAGCAATTATTCAAACAGAACTATTCTGTTATCTGTGACAGTAGTTTTGGACTTTTCACACTTATGCATGAAACATAAAACGTAGTGTAGCTTCACACTTAATGAAATGTAACAGTGTAACTACTACTACGACTCACATGTACCATGTTATGTGTAAGTAAGGCCCCAAAAGATTGCAACTGAATGGCTGCTCCAGTACTGTTGCCAATAATGTCACTGCCATTCAAGGGGGCACTGTAAGTGAATACTTCGATATCAGAGTGAACATAAGATGTTGCTACTACATTAATACAGCAATCACTGACGTGAATTACGACATTCCTTTGTAAATAAGAGGGGCACGAATTGCCTTCTCTCTTCTGTCACTTCTATTCTGTTTCTCTCTCTTACAGCAGCTTAGCATGTGCGCATCCTTGTAAATAAATATAAAACCTTTGGTAATAATAATCGTAATTACTACTTTTGTCCGCTGTAGCTAATGATATGAAAGAGTTTAATTCAGAGTAACTGAAGTTGAAAGAAGATCAGTTTGGTGACGTCTCAATTTGTGCACCATGTGCCATTATGTACAGATTTGCGCAGTACAGAAAAGTCGAACCTTTGCAATCTAAATTTATCATACAAAGTAAAATTCATGTCATTCAACATAAGCAAAATATTAGTTGCATTGTATTTGATATCATCATAGTCCACCAAAACGAAATTTATCTGCTTGCCAACAACAACTCAGAGCCTGACAACCAGCATAGCATGTAATCCAATGAATTATATGAGACCATCCAAAGTAGATCTACATCTACATCTACATCTATACTCCGCGAGCCACCTTACGGTGTGTGGCGGAGGGTACTTATTGTACCACTATCTGATCCCCCCTTCCCTGTTCCATTCACGAATTGTGCGTGGGAAGAACGACTGCTTGTAAGTCTCCGTATTTGCTCTAATTTCTCGGATCTTTTCGTTGTGATCATTACGCGAGATATATGTGGGCGGTAGTAATATGTTGCCCATCTCTTCCCGGAATGTGCTCTCTCGTAATTTCGATAATAAACCTCTCCGTATTGCGTAACGCCTTTCTTGAAGTGTCCGCCACTGGAGCTTGTTCAGCATCTCCGTAACGCTCTCGCGCTGACTAAATGTCCCCATGACGAATCGCGCTGCTTTTCGCTGGATCATGTCTATCTCTTCTATTAATCCAACCTGGTAAGGGTCCCATACTGATGAGCAATACTCAAGAATCGGACGAACAAGCGTTTTGTAAGCTACTTCTTTCGTCGATGAGTCACATTTTCTTAGAATTCTTCCTATGAATCTCAACCTGGCGCCTGCTTTTCCCACTATTTGTTTTATGTGATCATTCCACTTCAGATCGCTCCGGATAGTAACTCCTAGGTATTTTACGGTCGTTACCGCTTCCAATGATTTACCACCTATGGCATAATCGTACTGGACTGGATTTCTGCCCCTATGTATGCGCATTATATTACATTTATCTACGTTTAGGGAAAGCTGCCAGCTGTCGCACCATTCATTAATCCTCTGCAGGTCTTCCTGGAGTACGTACGAGTCTTCTGATGTTGCTACTTTCTTGTAGACAACCGTGTCATCTGCAAATAGCCTCACGGAGCTACCGATGTTGTCAACTAAGTCATTTATGTATATTGTAAACAATAAAGGTCCTATCACGCTTCCTTGCGGTACTCCCGAAATTACCTCTACATCTGCAGATTTTGAACCGTTAAGAATGACATGTTGTGTTCTTTCTTCTAGGAAATCCTGAATCCAATCACAAACTTGGTCCGATATTCCGTAAGCTCGTATTTTTTTCACTAAACGTAAGTGCGGAACCGTATCAAATGCCTTCCTGAAGTCCAGGAATACGGCATCAATCTGCTCGCCAGTGTCTACGGCACTGTGAATTTCTTGGACAAATAGGGCGAGCTGAGTTTCACATGATCTCTGTTTGCGGAATTCATGTTGGTTATGATGAAGGAGATTTGTATTATCTAAGAACGTCATAATACGAGAACATAAAACATGTTCCATTATTCTACAACAGATTGACGTAAGCGAAATAGGCCTATAATTATTCGCATCTGATTTATGACCCTTCTTGAAAATGGGAACGACCTGCGCTTTCTTCCAGTCGCTAGGTACTTTACGTTCTTCCAGAGATCTACGATAAATTGCTGATAGAAAGGGGGCAAGTTCTTTAGCATAATCACTGTAGAATCTTACGGGTATCTCGTCTGGTCCGGATGCTTTTCCGCTACTAAGTGATAGCAGTTGTTTTTCAATTCCGATATCGTTTATTTCAATATTTTCCATTTTGGCGTCCGTGCGACGGCTGAAGTCAGGGACCGTGTTACGATTTTCCGCAGTGAAACAGTTTCGGAACACTGAATTCAGTATTTCTGCCTTTCTTCGGTCGTCCTCTGTTTCGGTGCCATTGTGGTCAACGAGTGACTGAATAGGGGATTTAGATCCGCTTACCGATTTTACATATGACCAAAACTTTTTAGGGTTCTTGTTTAGATTGTTTGCCAATGTTTTATGTTCGAATTCGTTGAATGCTTCTCTCATTGCTCTCTTTACGCTCTTTTTCGCTTCGTTCAGCTTTTCCTTATCAGCTATGATTCGACTACTCTTAAACCTATGATGAAGCTTTCTTTGTTTCCGTAGTACCTTTCGTACATGATTGTTATACCACGGTGGATCTTTCCCCTCGCTTTGGACCTTAGTCGGTACGAACTTATCTAAGGCGTACTGGACGATGTTTCTGAATTTTTTCCATTTTTGTTCCACATCCTCTTCCTCAGAAATGAACGTTTGATGGTGATCACTCAGATATTCTGCGATTTGTGCCCTATCACTCTTGTTAAGCAAATATATTTTCCTTCCTTTCTTGGGATTTCTTATTACACTTGTAGTCATTGATGCAACCACTGACTTATGATCACTGATACCCTCTTCTACATTCACGGAGTCGAAAAGTTCCGGTCTATTTGTTGCTATGAGGTCTAAAACGTTAGCTTCACGAGTTGGTTCTCTAACTATCTGCTCGAAGTAATGTTGTAATGTTGTAATACACTGTTATTACTCTGCCTATTTAACTCCTGTGGTGATCAATGTGATGCATACCAACTTTTGAACAATTACGTTCCAGAATAATGCTACATCAGCAATTTTCTCAGAGCTGAAGAATTCAGGAAACATTTTAGCTTGTTTCCCTTTTTTTGGGATGGATAACAGTGCACACATTGCAATCTGCCTGAATCTGAAAGCAGTGGTTGTCAGCAACCATGCGTTGGGCCAACATAGCGGTGGCACAGCAAGGTGTGACAGTACGTGGCTGTGGAGTCACCAACATGCGAGCCGCACATGACTTCTCTGTCAGAAAACACACACACACACACACACACACACATACACACATGCACACGCATACACACACTGTAAACGTTTAAACAGCACAAGTTGGCTGGTAACTGGTTTGGGCTTTTGAGCTATGCCCACTACACATATCATCAATGTTTAAACAGCACATGTTGGCTGCAGCTACTGTTGGGCAAATTGTTTATAACACTAGGGCTTTAAATGTTGCATAAGCGAACTTTTGAACTTCAATTTATGCTTACTATAAGGCTCATAGTACAAAGTGACCCATGATCCATGCGGGCTGCACCCATATCCTCAGGTCTGTCATTTTGGATATTTAGCACAAGTGACCCGGCAACAATGCAGCCTGTCCAGTATCATCAGGGTAACCACCTTGAATTCCGTACTTGACCAGATGACCTGGCAACCATGCAGACTGCCCGTTATCTGCACGTCTGCCACCCTGGATTGTCATCTTGAGTTCTGGAAAAACCAATTAAATCTGGCAACCATGCAGGCTGTCACAATATCCTCAGGTCCGTCATTTTCGATCGCCATTTTGAATTCTGATGTCATAGAGGCTACCCTTTGGTCCTGCATCTTGTATTATGTTAGGTTAGGTTCCTCACTTTGGATTGCAATCTTAGATTCTGATGTCACAGAGACTGTCCCAAGATCGCCATCTTGAATTTTATACTTAGGAAAATTGGGCTAGGTACGCTATCTTCTTCTTCTTGAAATTTTTGAATTTACTCTCATCTTACACGTGGGGCAATTGGCGCAGATGCACTAAGGTATCAGAGGGTAAAGGGGGTAAAGGGTGAGGAAGGGGAATCTGATAGTAGTACATGATGTCATCGATGATGTCCTTAGAAGTCTGGTAACAATGCAGACTGTTCCGGGACTCAGTTAGCCCTAATACTCCTGCCTATAGTTCTACAAGTTCTGCGTGAGGAAGTGATAGAAGAATGTTTGGAGACTATTTTGACACTTATCCACCTTCACTGCAGAAGAACTTTGGATACAGGGTGATTTTTTCACCGTGTACTAATGATTGATCGATGAGAGGATACAGAACAAAAAAGGTCTAATGAACTTATGTCTGGAAATGAAAAGTTTCTATGCTAGGAATCATTTGTTCAATCATACACTGTCACAAAGACTGCGGTCTAATAGGTGCTGTACTATACAGTCACAGTTACAGTATATGTTGAAAATGGTTTCCATGTGCCTCAATGCACACATGTAGGCGCTGCAGTGTCTCCACATCTGGAATGTGTTCTGCATACACACTACTTATAAGGTGGTCCCATAGCCAGAAATCACACGGGTTGAGATCTGCTGAACGACCAGACCTTGCAACTGGACCACCTTGTCTGATCCATTGACCACAGAAGATATGATTTAGATGCGTGTGGATATTAATGGTGAAGCAGGCTGGAGTACCAACCATCATGTAGCAGCCACATAAAACTTCGAATCATCAATGGCACTTCTTCCAGCAGGGAAAGGAAAGTCACCTGCAAGCAACGCCGATAGTTCTGGCCTTTTAGATGACATGGGAGAAAGACTGGTCCTGACGTATGGTCGCCAGTTATCCCAGCTCACACATTGCAGCTGCACTGATGCTGATGATTCTCTGTCACCATACCATAGGGATTCTGCATACTATCCCACAGATTACTGTTATGAAAGTTGAAGATACTACTCCACATAAATATGGCCTCATTTTTTAATAATATGGGTGACACAAATCCCAGAATCGTGGTTGTCTGGTGAAGAAACCAGTGACAAAACTGCTCCCTGTGTGGAAAATCTAACAACTGTCAAGGAGAATGTTCCAATGGCCATTTGATTTTGTCTGTACTGGTGGGCCAACTGCCTGGTACTGACACGGGATCACGTTCCATAGTGTTAATCACATTTTCCTCCAAGTCTGGTGTACAAACATTTTGGGTGTGTCCCTCACAATTTCCTGCTTCCTGAAACGACCCTGTCTCAGACAAACAGCGAAACAGTGTTGCAAACATTGAATCTTGTGGTTGTTGTCGGCAGGGATAGGTCTTCTGATACAACCTTGCTGGCTGCTAACCGTTGCCATTTGCCTTTCCATAACTAAACACCGTACACCATATCGGCAAGCTCTCGATTCGAATATGGAACCATTGTGTAGAACGTGTATCTCATCCACTAAAGGTGAGTCAGCAAGAGAATTGAGTCGGACATAACATTGCCAATTGCTATGGCGGGAGAGGGTGCTAGGGCGTGACATACGAGGACCGGTACCATCCTCTAGGAGGAAACTATGCATACTGTAACTGTGGCCGCACATCACGGCACATATTAGATCGCAGTCTGTGTAACAAAGTATGATTGAATAGATGGTCTCTAGCATAGAAACCATGCATATTGTAACTGTGGCTGCATGGTGCAGCACGTATTAGACTGCGTCTCTGTAACAAAGTATTACTGAATAAATCTGCTCTAGCATGGCAACCATGCATATCTGGACGTAAGTTCATTAGACCCTTTTTGTATTGAATTCTCCCATCGATCAGTCCCTAGTGGGCTACCTCCGGGCCTGATTCTAATTGCTGCCATCCTTCTGCACTGGAGGGCAGTCTTTCGAGACCATGGTGTGTAGCTGCCCAACAACCTTCGCCTGTGAGGACATACTGCTGCTGCCAGCCTCCACTTACAAGGGCGGCCATCACTACTGTGGGCTGTCTTCTTCCGCGATGTCCGCAACAGGGTTACGCGTCTTCCAGTGTGCCGTGCCCTGGGCTGCAGAGTGGCGTCCAGACGGTGCACGTGTGCCGTTGCACGCATCTGAGTCTCCATTCAACTGAGTCGCCGGTGTCATCGCAGCCTGTCGAAGGCCGCAGGCAGCTTGCTTTTCATCAGCGTCTTCACCTCGGTGTCCTCAGCGTGCGTCCTGGAAGAGTGGTGTTACGACTGTTGCAGGTGTTTCGTTACTATAAGGTTTCGTTATTACTTATGTTTCCATGAACGACATCAGTCTATATTCTGACAAAATCTCACCACCTCATCGCAACGCCGCCAATGCAGAGGTCATCACCCTGGGCCTTTACATTTTGGTGACAGAAGTGGTCACTGTGGTATCTACCATCAACGATAGGAACGTCTGCAGTTGGGTACAGGATCACGTCTTCAGTAGCAGCTAATAGCAGTGAGAGACACAATGGGGTCAGTGCGTTACGTATTTTTCGTGTGCAGTTATTGCCTGCAAGTATCACGTCGAGTGAGTGTATCTTCTACCATGAGTGTATCTTCTACCAAGTTTTTAATTTTTTTTAATTGTGTAGTGTGGCAGGTAAACTTAGACGGAGTTCTGAGGATGTGTAATTACAAATATTAGTTTTTGCCTGGTTAGTATAGGCAATATGCCGTATCAAGAACAAGGGATGGTGGCTCATTCTCTAAAAGTTGTTAACCATGTGTAGCGATTCAGGGTGTGAAGTTGACTTTGAACAATGGGTGTTATGGTAGTGTTACCGTTAAGTTTATTCGATTTTGTCTCCTTCGTTGTTGTTCGTGTAATTGATGGTCATTGTCGATATCACAGGTGGCTACCGTGTGAGAAAGGCTGCAAAATTTGGAGCCCAGTTAACTGAGTCGCGAGCAAACAATGCGAATATTACTATGGAAATAGCGACTACGGAACCAGATCAGTCTGGTACAGCGAAGAAAGTAAATGTTGGGGAGAAGAACATAGCTTTATTCAACTGAGTTACTCCAGATCATGCAGAGAAAAGCAGAAAGAATTTGACCAATGATCGGCTGAAGGTAGGCACCAGGAATATGAGGCTTTTGGAGAGGCCTGGCAGAAGAAGAAAAGGTACTATGTACACGGTGGCAGATAACAGTAGCGATGTAGAAGTTAAGGCGAGTAATGTAGAATTATCAGCTCCAATATCTTGTGAAAATTTGGAGTCTGGGTGGTCTGTAGTGTCAGATGAACTTAGTATGTGCAGTACTGAAATATATAAGTGTGTGGATGGCAACATGGGTGATTTAAGTGCGGTAGTATCTGTCTCATTGGGTAATAATGAGAATTGGTTAGAGGCCGTAGAGCCCGGGCTAGACATACGGGAAAGTGTGTGCGCCGATGATTTTTGTGTCGTGAAAAGCGGACTGAGATATCAGTTTTGTTGTAGATGCTGTGGAGCATGCACAGGAGACTACTGATAAGGCTGATTGTGTTGATATGTAGTTAACAAAGAAGTGGTACAGACACATTTATTTCCGAAAGAAGAAGTTCAGTCGCCACTTGTGGTGGTGCCGTTTTGTATTGTTGTGCAGGTAAGGAGGACTGCCGGTAGCTGTGTTTGTCGTTATGATACGACTTCGTTACCGTGGTTTGTGTTTTTCTACGTCTACATCTAATACTACGTGATTACACTGCTATTCACAATAAAGTGCCTGGCAGAGGGTTCAATGAACCACCTTCAAGCTGTCTCTCTACCGTTCCACTCTCGAACGGCACGCGGGAAAAACGAGCACTTAAATTTTTCTGTGCGAGCCCTGATTTTTCTTATTTTATCGTGATGATCATTTCTCCCTATGTAAGTGGGTACCAACAGAATGTTTTCGCAATCGGAGGAGAAAACTGGTGATAGAAATTTCATGAGAAGATCCCGTCGCAACGAAAAACGCCTTTGTTTTAATGATTGCCACTCCAATTCACGTATCATGTCTGTGACACCATCTCCCCTATTTCGTGATAATCCAAAACGAGCTGCCCTTCTTTGTAGTTTTTCGATGCCATCCCTCAGTCCCACCTGTTGCGAATCCCACACCGCACAGCAATACTCCAGAATAGGGCGGACAAGCGTGGCGTAAGCAGTCTCTTTAGTAGACCTGTTGCACCTTCTAAGTGTTCTGCCAATGAATCACAATCTTTGGTTTGCTCTACCCACCGGTGGGAGCAGGTTACAGATATTGCGTCTTTTGAAAGGCGGAGGGAGAGTGACTGCAGGTTTTATTTCCCAGGTTACAACATTATGCGGTCAACTTTTCGTATTCCAGCTGCCTTTATTGGGAACAACACTAGAAATATGGCACAGCCTTCGTTGAAAAGGCCAGACAGACAGCTAGATGTGTTCCCAACCCAGAACCTAATACATCTTACCAACATGCTGGGTCCCGATCTAATTCACTCCTGGGAGAAGCTTACAGCTATGAAGGAGGAACATACTTTTGCAGAACAGATGCTTCAGCACGTGCAACGATTCCGAATACAGTCGTAAACACGATTGAAGGCATATCCAGCACCTTGATGACTCTGGCTCTGCTTTGTGCAGCCTTCAAATGTTTAAATGGAGATTGACCAACCAGTACAACACTCCACATCATCAGCTATCGATGAAATGAATTGCCTATAGCTACAAGAGAATGTAGAATATGACAATAATATTTGATAAGTTTCTACATAGTCATTTAATAGCGTCAGTGGATATGAGTAACGAGCAAAAGCGACTAGGCAGTGGTGGGACAAAGGTGGCATCAGCGCACATTGTGGGTTGCTTACATCAGAGGCAAGTATATGGTTCAAATGGCCCTAAGCACTATAGGACTTAACAGCTGAGGTCATCAGTCCCCTAAACTTAGAACTACTTAAACCCAACTAACCTAAGGACATCACACACATCCATGCCCGAGGCAGGAGTCGGACCTGCGACTGTAGCAGCAGCGCGGTTCCGGACTGAAGCGCCTTGAACCGCTCGGCCACAGCGGCCGGCTGGGCAAGTATACATTCAGGGACTAACCTGTTGTTCTCTTTTGGCTTACAGGTCCTTGACCTATTGTTCTGCTAAGAGGATTAAGACCCACTGGGGATAATCCATTCTTTTGATTGTCTAGTTATGGCCCTCTGAGGATAACCCTTCCTTTTCACTGACAGGTCCTCAACCTTCTGTTCCCCTCAGCCCTTCCACTCCTCCTCATCCTTGCCATCCACCTCCTCCTCGCCCGTCCCTCTGGGAACTCCCCTCTCACCGATACAAGCACTCTTTTGATACCAGTTTGATAGAGTAATTTATTAAATCGATCAGTTAATTAAATCCATCCTCTAGGAAACCCCCAGACCTCCCCATCCTCTCCCCTTCCCCGAAATTGACGAGAAAAAGATTCAGCTCATCGGCCATTTCGAGGCAAATCGATTGCATTGTATGGAATATTGTTTAAACAGTTTAGACAATGTGTGGAATAGTCTGTATTTAATCAATTTAAGGGATATAAGGTAAATTATAGAATATAGTTTATTTATTTATGTAAAGAATTTGGTGGCTGGCAGGAAGATCAATTGCGGTGTATGGAATATTGTTTAAACAATTTATACAATGTGTGGACTATCGTTTATTTAAACAATTTACGGGATAGAAGGTGATATATGGAATATTTAAAGACTTGCAGTGCTTTTCGTCCCAATCATACAAGAAATACCATCATGAAACACCCATCACCCATAATTAATGGGTCAAAAATTTTTAGATCACAAAGAACGCACCATCAGCTATCCCCTGTCCACTGGACCACACACAATGCCATTTCGCACCACCATACATGCAGTTCACTCAAGGTTCTGCATAGCGACAACCCACACACCTGTCCAGGAGTGACCGCTCAGGTCTCATGACTGATAGAACGGATGTCAAGCTAATCCTCAAACAAAAGCATCCGAGAAATTCCTGCCGAAATACGTTCTCTTTCACTATTTCTCCTTCTGTAATGTACCACTGACAGACCTGCTCGCGCCATTGGTCGTGGTCAGGCCGAACCGCAAACAAAGCAATGTTTACACAGGAAACCCCTGTGGAATACTGAACATGCGAGAACTTCTTCCTTCCTGTTGTATTCTCCAACAGTTTATTGAACTTAACTTCTTCTACAATACAATAGCTGGCTGTACAATAGATGTAGACGTCCATCGATCTAGCCAGAGATGTGGTTCCTCTCGATCGGCTGGTACTTCGATCGGCGGTGCAGTACAGCGGTGATATCTTCTCGGAGACTCTGCTATAGCAGTTGCCATTAGCAGCAGACGAAGACTGGTCTGCCTTCGACTGGCTGGGCCCATATGGTGAGCTGGAGCCAATAGAAACCCGGCGTAGGAATCCGTGGCCAGATATGTCACGGCGACCTCTGCAGGGAAAGGTTCCTATTAATCGACTGGAATCTTCGGCTTGTTCACCTGATGTCTTCGCCTGTTTGGCTGTTGGTTTGTTTCCCTCATGGCGTGGCAGTTATGCGGTGCTGCCTGCCATTTAGGGGAACCCGATGGCAGACAGTACACACCTCCCTTCCCGGGGGGGGGGGGGGGGCGATGTCGTCCTGCTTGGCCTTGATGGCCTCGTGGAGGAGGCAGTGAAAACTCGCCGCCGCGACGGCGCCAGGAGCATAGATTCGTCGACGTCCGGAAAGTGGACCGTGCGGGCGCCGCTGGCTAGGCTGCGACATCGGCGGCGGTGGTGCCAAGGGCATGGGGGCATCGTCAACGATGGCGGATGGCGCAGCTGGTCCGGCCGACGGAGGAACCGGTGGAGCCTGCAGCCGCTGCGGAGACGACGGCTGTTGCTGCTGGACGGGGTCTGCCGCCCCTGCACGTCGACCATGGGTCGAAGGGAGCACATCCGGGCAGCCAGAAGAAGGTGGCGGAGTGGCTTGCCGGAAAGAGGAGGCGGTCGGAAAACCCTGATATCGGCGCTGGATTTGGTTGCAGTGCCGGGGGACCACTGTCTCGGCAATGCGGACGTCAAAGAGCTGACGGCCTCGTGGCCTGATTATCACCCCCTGAATCCATACAACTCTCGGGGCGAAACCTCGGGCCCAGATAAGGGATCCCGGAACATAGGGAGCCTGTGTAGTCGGAACCTGTTGTTTGGGTCTGGGCCGGAGGAGGTGCAAAAGGGTACGAGGTTGCCGGCCATGCAAAAGTTCCGCCGGACTATGGGAGGCGATGGGCGTCGACCAATAGGAACTGAGGAACAATGTCAGCGACTTGTCCAAAGTGTGGGCGGAGGCATATTTGTTCAGTAGGGCCTTAAATGTTCGGACGAGGCGTTCGGCCTCGCTGTTCAATTGCGGGTGAAAGGGCGGAGTGAGGACGTGTTGGATGCTGTTGGCAGAACAAAACGCCGCGAATTCCAGGTTCCGGAATTGAGGGCTGTTATCGGTAACATTGTTAGTGGCCACCCTTCCAAGGAAAAAACTTTCTGGAGAGCAGCAAGGGTCGCTTCCGAAGTGGTGCTGGTACAATGGATAACGAACGGAAAATGTGAAAAGGCATCGGTGATGAGAAGCCATTGGTAGCCGACGAAGGGGCCAGCGAAGTCCAAATGAATGCGATCCCAGGGATCCGCCAGCTTAGGGCAAGAGAGGAAGCTTTGAGGGGGCCGGGACAGTTGTTGGGCGCATGTGGAGCAATTCTGAACCATGTGAGTGACGTCCCTGGTAATCCCAAACCAAAGAAGTGACACCGGGCCAACGCCTTAGTGCAAGCAATTCCCCAATGGCCTTGATGTAAGAGATGCAAGACTTTGGTCCGTAGATGCTGGGGAACGACCACACGCGGAGTGGATGTAGGGTCTACCCACAATAGGACACCAACCACCGCCGACAGCTGATGGCGGATAGAATAAAAGAACTGAAGATGCTGCTGGTCGCGGGTGGGGGCACAGCTGGGCCACCCGCGCTGAACATAGGAGTGGACACGGCGCAACAATGGGTCACGTGTGGTCGCAATTGCCACCGTGGAGGCCATGATGGGAAACCCGCGCAGGGTGTCGTGGTTCGCTTCATCAACTTGGAACACAAGGATGTCTGAAGAGTCAAACACAGGGTCGGGACCAAGCGGAAGGCGGGAAAAAACATCCGCATTGGTGTGCTGGGAGGTGGACTTAACATGCAAGGTGTAACGGAATTGCGAGAGGAACAGGGCCCATCGTTGAAGCCTCTGAGACATCTTCGTAGGAAGCCGGGTCTCCAGGGGAAACAGGGAGAGGAGGGGCTGGTGGTCAGTGATTGTATGAAAGGCCCGCCCATATAAAAAAGGCATGAGTTTGGAACAGGCGAATACGATAGCCAATGCCTCCTTTTCGATCTGAGAGTACTTCAGCTGGGTGGCAGTTAGGGCCTTGGATAGAAAAGCCACCGGACATTCTGTCCCATCCGGAAGCTTGTGGGAGAGGACAGCCCTGACCCCGTAATCAGAGGCGTCCGTGGCCAGGAGCAACGGCAGAGACGGATCATATGGCATCAGGCAGGAGGCCGATTGCAACTGGCGTTTGAGGGTGGAAATGGCCGTCTCACAGGCCGGGGACCAACTGAAGGGAACATTTTTGCGGCATAAGTGTATAAGGGGGCCGCCACCTGACCGGCCAACCGAAGGAACTTCCGGTAATACGATATTTTTCCAAGGAAGGATTTCAGCTGATGGCTGTCCCATGGGGGAGGCAGGCAGTGTATGGCATCCACATAGGAAAATGACGGAGAGATGCCTTTATGTGAAATAACATGTCCTAAATAGGAAATAGAAGGTTGAAAGAAGGAACACTTCTCCTTCTTGCATTTTAGCCCAGCCTGACAGAGGCAAAGAAACAGCTGACGCCAATTGGAAAGATGAGCTGCAGCAGTAGGGCCCGTAACGTCAATGTCCTCGAGGTAATTAATGCAACTGGGAATGTCCTGCAGAAGTTGTTCCAACAAGCATTGGAAAATGGCCGGGGCACTATCCAGGCCAAACATGAGGCATGTGACTTGGAACAGGCATATTCAGAACGTTGAGGGCTTGAGAAGCTTCATCCAAAGGAACCTGGAGGTACGCCTCAGTGAGGTCAGTTTTGGTAAAGTAACGACCACCAGCCAATCTACGAAAGAGATCATCAGGCCGAGGGAGTGGAAAGTCGTCCACCTGGAGCTGGGGGTTGAGGGTCGCCGAAAAGTCCCCACAGAGGTGGAGACGCCTGCCTTGCTTCTGGACGATGATGAGAGGCGTGGCACAGGGGTTGAACTGAACAGGCCGTAGCACCCCTTCCTGTTGCAGACGGTCCAATTCTTCGCGCAGCGGCTGCTGGAGAGTGACGGGGAACTGCCTCGCCCGGAAGTATCGAGGGCGGGCTGACGGCCGGAGGTGGAGGGTCGCTGCAAACCTCTTGGCGCACTCGATGCTGGGGGAGAAGAGATCCTGGAATTCGGTGCAGAGAGAGTCAACTTCGGGAAACGGCACCTGTGGAGAAACCAGACGTACATGATCGTCGATTGTGAACCCGAACATTTGGAAAGCATCCAACCCAAACAGATTGGTAGCATCGGAACTGTTGACTACCAGAAAAGAAATCGTACGACTGACAGATTTGTAAGAAACCACCATCGTGAACTGCCCCAACAAAGCGATTTCCTGTTTGTTGTACGTAAGGAGGCGTCGAGGAGCCGGTTGAAGGCTTGGCGCTCCTAAAACGGTGTAGGTAGCGTAACTGAGCAGGGATACCGCAGCCCCGGTATCGACCTGCATTCGAACTGGCTTACCCAATATGGTGACATCAATATACAGTTTGGGGGACGCCTGAGACACAACTTGGTTGATGTCCATGGACACCTCGGTGTCGGAGCGCCTGGAGATCGGCGCCATGGCAGAGCGACAGATAGATGCAAGGTGCCCGTCCCGACCGCAACGGCGACACGTCTCCCAGCAGTCAGGACAATCCTCGCGTTCATGCTGGGAGTAGCATCCTGGACAAGATGGAAGGCGCAGGGGTTCCCTGCAGCAGCGTTGCTGGCCCGGCGGTGGCTGCTGGTTGTCTTCCTGGAATGACCGTCTTTTTTTCTTTTCCGTACGCCGAGAAGATGCCGGGGTGTTGCGCTGGGGAGTGCGGCGTGAAGGTGCGTATATGGCCGTGACGTCCTCCTGGATGTCGGAAGTCGCTTCTCGGATGGCTGCAACGTCGGCCCACGTTTCCAATCTGCGGTCAGCTGCAGTGGAAACTTCGAACTTGAATGCAAGTTCTATGATTTGATCCAGCGACAGGTTTTCCAACTTTAAGGCGTCGTGGCGAAAAGCTGCGTCTGGGGCTGCTTGGATCAGGTGATCCCAGACCATGTCATCTGTGTAAGATTCCTGGGATATGCGGGTGACAAAGTTGCATTTCCGAGCGAGACCTGGAGTTCAGAAGCCCATTGTCGGTACGTCTGATTGGGTTTCTTTCGACTCTGGTGAAATTCCACTCTTGCTGCCATGACGTGATATCTGCGGCGATAGTAGGAGGTGATACACTCACATATGGTGGTGAAGGTAAGACTGTCAGGATCACGTGGCTGGAGTTTCGTCAGGAGCATGTACATACGGGAGACATTCCAAGAAAGAAAATACGCTCTCTGATCATTTTCCTGGGATACCTGATGAATCCGGAAATGTTGACGAATCCTCTTTTCGTATGTTTCCCAATCTTCAGCGTCTTCATCGAAAGCCGGGAACGCTGGCGGTGTCAGTGGACGGTGAAGACTTTGAATTTCGGCAATCGGTTGCTGCTGCAGTATCGCGAACTGTTGAAAAAGTAGATTCAGTACCTGCTGCACTGATAGATTCTGCTGTTGCAGTTGTGGTTGTGCTTGTTGTTGTTGTGGTTCCATCTACTTTGGGTTGCCGAATCCTTACTCGTCGCCACTGCTGTATTCTCCAACAGTTTATTGAACGTAACTTCTTCTACAATACAATAGCTGGCTGTACAATAGATGTAGACGTCGGTCGATCTATCCGGGAATGTGGTTCTTCTCGGTCGGCTGGTACTTCGATCGGCGATGCAGTATAGCGGCTTCGGTGATATCTTCTCGGAGACTCTGCTATAGCGGTTGCCATTAGCAGCGGACGAAGACTGGTCTGCCTTCGACCGGCCGGGCCCGTATAGTGAGCTGGAGCCAATAGAAACCCGGCGTAGGAATCGCGGCGACCTCTGCAAGGAAAGGTTCCTATTAATCGACTGGAATCTTCGGCGTGTTTCCTGATGTATTCGCCCGTTTCGCTGTTGGTTTGTTTCCCTCAGAGCGTGGCAGTTATGCGGTGCTGCCTGCCATTTAGAGGAACCCAATGGCAGACAGTACACTTCCAAGGCAAATTCCTGGCTGCATACGGATTCCGTCATGGGCTCTAAGCTACCCTTTGTGCTGGAGAGAAAGGATCTCACGACAAGAAATTAAATTATATAGCATAGGATATACTGTTTATTTATTAAATTCAATTTTCAGGGGCTGGATCTCACTTTTATTTGGTGGGAAAACCTCACATCTAACAACTGCATGTCCTAATTACTTAATTACACTGCACCAGATTGAAGGAGTCTTCTTATTGCAAAATATTCTCGTGTGCACTCACCTTGATATGAAGGCATCGACTGAGCCAGTTCACAGAGCTACCACAAGAGGACGTTTCATCCCGCTACTACTCACTGCCCCCCCCCCCCCCATCTACCCCTCCCAGAAAAAAGTGGTAGAAATAAGGTTCACTCTGTGCTTGAGAAGAAGGATCTCACAACACGAAATTCAAATCAAAGTCAATAATGTATTGTAAAAATATTCTTCATTTAACCAGTTTGCAAGAGACAGGGTTACCCCACTTACGTAGACATCATGACTGCAGCCCCCACCCTTGCTCCCCATGACATAATAACTGTAATCACAAGGGAATGGTATGAAATGCTATGTAGTAGCCACCGCCAAAAGTCTCCCGCGTCCGTGTCTATTGTCAGGACGTCGCCACGAAGGTCAAAACAGCCGAATATCCTAATTACAAATCACGTTACTAAATACCGCCGATCACAGACCGGATGGCGACCTTCTTTGATCTCGGGACGCAAACAAAGCATCAAGTGACAGCTTTCTGTTGATCAGCAAAATCGAGACTCACTCCCTTTTTCTCTGTCGCCCCCAAGAAGCCACTCCATGCCCATCTGTGTGAACCAACGTCCCCAAACATGGAGATGAAGGTTTGCATCTCTCCTGAGAATACTGCATTCCTATTCGCCAATTCTGGAGACAAAGGGAGAGCTGATACAATTTCGATATCAAATATAGAGTGAAATAATTCATTTGCACTGCCATGTCAAATTAATTGTTTAACAATTTACAGGAGTCAAATAGATCGCTTAAAACACTCGCTTCCACCTTACAATGATCGTTTTGGTAATAAAACATATTTTTAACGTTTGAGTATCATACAAACATTATGCAAATCAAGCAATGAAATTTTCGACCCAAATAGATTGTAGCACTAAATACATCCGAGGTCTTGTACGCGCCTTTCTCCACCACAACGTTTCCACTAAACATAACTGACGAAAGAAAAAACCTGACGATTACAAAAATTCGCGATCGCGAGGCACATGCCGTCCGTCGTAGCCCTTCGTCTGTTCCGGCCGGGAAAGCGACTCACACCTGAATGCATATGTAGACGCAATACAGATATCGGAAACAATAAATTGATCAGTCGGGAGTCTGGCATCGCGATTGGGTTTGTAAAAGTACTGTAGATTTCCTAAACTGATTTTCTCCGCTACAACCGGAAGGAGGGAGGAACGTTCTACTGTGTAATAGAATAGAGACAACAGCAAATACCACTGCATCACAGAGTCTGCTGTGATGTATTGAGGAGCACTAAACACGACACACTTAAACCGCGATCCAGTCTGTAGCAATAAGCTGTCAGAGACAGCTGGAAACACTTGCACATCTCGCACACTCCTGCCCCGACGTCAACTCGCAGCGCCCCCTTCGTCATGTACACCGCCAGCGCCGCAGTAAAAAGGTCAGTGAAAATTTCCGCTGAAGCCACAGGCGCAGTCGTGGACGCTCGTGTGTGCCAGAGAGTGAACCACCCCGGCCATGGAGGGCATCCGAGGATGATTGGAGTGGTAGGAATTCAGATGTTATCGGTATGTCCAGTGCAAGCGTCCATCATTTTGAATCTTCCTTCATGCAACACACAGATGTCCGCTTCTGTTGCGCTCACCCAGCACACTGGTCAGTTTGCCAGTTCTCACTTCTGAGGGCAAGATCAAGCGGGTAGACTCATTCTTTATACATGTCAAAGACTGAGATAATCTGTTACTTCCTGTTGCCGACTCCTTGTGGCCTCCCTTGCAGGCAGTCGTGGTGCACGCCGAAACAAACAGTTGCAGCTCGGGTGTATACAGCAGTTCTCAACAATTCCACCTCAACATAGACCCACCAGCTTAAAAAATCTGCTTCACCCAATCCGAGGCAACGATGTTGTTGACCATATACCTCGAATTTCTCACACGGACTGTAGATTCCTCACATTTGTACGAGTTACACTCCTGGAAATGGAAAAAGGAACACATTGACACCGGTGTGTCAGACCCACCATACTTGCTCCGGACACTGCGAGAGGGCTGTACAAGCAATGATCACACGCACGGCACAGCGGACACACCAGGAACCGCGGTGTTGGCCGTCGAATGGCGCTAGCTGCGCAGCATTTGTGCACCGCTGCCGTCAGTGTCAGCCAGTTTGCCGTGGCATACGGAGCTCCATCGCAGTCTTTAACACTGGTAGCATGCCGCGACAGCGTGGACGTGAACCGTATGTGCAGTTGACGGACTTTGAGCGAGGGCGTATAGTGGGCATGCGGGAGGCCGGGTGGACGTACCGCCGAATTGCTCAACACGTGGGGCGTGAGGTCTCCACAGTACATCGATGTTGTTGCCAGTGGTCGGCGGAAGGTGCACGTGCCCGTCGACCTGGGACCGGACCGCAGCGACGCACGGATGCACGCCAAGACCGTAGGATCCTACGCAGTGCCGTAGGGGACCGCACCGCCACTTCCCAGCAAATTAGGGACACTGTTGCTCCTGGGGTATCGGCGAGGACCATTCGCAACCGTCTCCATGAAGCTGGGCTACGGTCCCGCACACCGTTAGGCCGTCTTCCGCTCACGCCCCAGCATCGTGCAGCCCGCCTCCAGTGGTGTCGCGACAGGCGTGAATGGAGGGACGAATGGAGACGTGTCGTCTTCAGCGATGAGAGTCGCTTCTGCCTTGGTGCCAATGATGGTCGTATGCGTGTTTGGCGCCGTGCAGGTGAGCGCCACAATCAGGACTGCATACGACCGAGGCACACAGGGCCAACACCCGGCATCATGGTGTGGGGAGCGATCTCCTACACTGGCCATACACCACTGGTGATCGTCGAGGGGACACTGAATAGTGCACGGTACATCCAAACCGTCATCGAACCCATCGTTCTACCATTCCTAGACCGGCAAGGGAACTTGCTGTTCCAACAGGACAATGCACGTCCGCATGTATCCCGTGCCACCCAACGTGCTCTAGAAGGTGTAAGTCAACTACCCTGGCCAGCAAGATCTCCGGATCTGTCCCCCATTGAGCATGTTTGGGACTGGATGAAGCGTCGTCTCACGCGGTCTGCACGTCCAGCACGAACGCTGGTCCAACTGAGGCGCCAGGTGGAAATGGCATGGCAAGCCGTTCCACAGGACTACATCCAGCATCTCTACGATCGTCTCCATGGGAGAATAGCAGCCTGCATTGCTGCGAAAGGTGGATATACACTGTACTAGTGCCGACATTGTGCATGCTCTGTTGCCTGTGTCTATGAGCCTGTGGTTCTGTCAGTGTGATCATGTGATGTATCTGACCCCAGGAATGTGTCAATAAAGTTTCCCCTTCCTGGGACAATGAATTCACGGTGTTCTTATTTCAATTTCCAGGAGTGTATTTGCGAAAATAGAAATCGGACAATACAAGCGTCTTCACATTGCTAAAATATCGTCACTTGTGAAAATCCTGTACAGGACTGCAGCACAGACTATATTCTCTCTAGTATTCTTTCTTCACTTAGAAAAATACCCTTCCTTATCTGTCACGCCATGCATCACAGGACTAGAACAATTAAACTTATTTTTGGCTTATGATGAGGCTGTAAGATCTACCACTGCCACACGACGCCTCCCCACATTCGAACTCTCTCTTAAGATAACCAAATGTCTCGCCCTGCACGAAGTCTCTTAAGGTAAGAGCACAGAGAAGTTGTAAATATAAGTTTCCTGCTACGTATCACTTTATAAATTCAGTAACACATCTGATTTTATTACGATAGTTGTCTCTCCCTTTATAGGTGGGCGATTCAAACATCGTTAAAAGATATCGCCGCAACGAAAAAAACAGCTAGTGAAGAATAATATCTGTGGTGCCCTAGCCATCGCCTACGCCCACCAGGCGGCATGTAACAGACATCAAACTGATAGACTAATTAATTAAATTGATTGTGAGAGTCACTTTGCATAGTGAGTAATTTTTCTTTTTGAGTAGTTGGATTACACTCGCCAAGGAGTTCAAATGGGAACCCCTGGAGGGAAGACGATGATCTTTTCGAGGAACACTGCAGAGAACTGACATTTGAGTTGACCACAGAATTCTACTTCTGACAACATACATTACAAGTAAGGACTATTAAAAACACGATCACAATGACTATGTTACTATCACCCTGCATAAAAAGTGGTCTTGGTTCTGCAGGTACACACAGGAGTCGCTGATAGTGTAACACCTTCTGGTAGAAATGCTGTCTGTGATTTGGAATCAAGTCTCTCCATTCAACCGCGATCTTGCGTTGGATCCTATGGAGACGTTTTTAATGATTACAGCCACTGGTGAATAATATTCGTGCCGCTCTCATATCTCGAAACTAGTCTGCTTTTCAAACCTATCTGCTACAGCAAAGCTCCAACGTGGTTTTCGACAATTCCTCTGCTTCTTGTAACTGTTCCTCAGTCTGTGCCCCGGCCTCCCTGCAGCTTTTTCCATGTGATCGTCTCAGTTTAAGTTGGAACTGAACGAAAGTCAGAGAGCGCTATATCCACCGCCTTCTGCAACCCGTATAGAAACAGGCTGAGCTGAGTTAATGCAATAGGATCGTCTTTTGACCACTCGATGGAAGTAAGAACACGTTGTCGTAGCTCCGCCAATGGTGTACGATGTGTAAGGTCAGTGCCAAAACGAAGCTTTCTCCTGCGACACGAGGTAAAGTAAAAGACAGTATGAACAGTTGCAGTGGTGTTTTTATCAGGAGGATTTGGAAGACTCCACATCACATTGGGACTGGAAGAAGTATGATGATTTTGCTACTGCATTGCATTGCATTTTCAAATTACATGCAGGTACTACAGTCTGAAGGAGATCTGCGGCCCACAGGGCGCATTCACATCTGTCACATTCTATCATCGTTATTCTGTACCATCCAACAGAGAGAAACTATGAACTATAAAAGCTGCACTAACTTCATCTGACAGAGACTCGATATACATATCGAAAACAAATATCATTTGATGGCTGCCCTAGCAGTGTACATGGGGACAGGGGTGCTGTGTGGGGACTTCGGAGCAGGAGTGTGCGAAATGTGTGTTTCCAGCTATCTCTGACACCTAGCCCTGACAGCTTATTGCTATAGACTTGATTGTGGTTTCAGTGCGTCGTGTTTTGTGCTCCTCAATACATCGCAGTAGACTCTGTCATGTGGTGGTATTTGCTGTTGTCTCTATTCTATCACACGGTAGAACGTTCCTCCCTCCTGCCGAATGTAGTGGAGAGAATCAATTTATTTTTTTCGATATTTGTATTGCGTGCACACATGTGTTCAGGTGTGAGTCTCTCTCCCTGCTGGTGCGGATGGGGCGCTAGGGCAGACTGCATGCACCTCACGATCGCAAGTTTGTGTGATGGGCAGGTCTTTTTTTTTCATCAGATATGTTTGCTGGAAACGATGTGGTAGAGGAGGGCGTGTACAAGACCTCGGATGTATTTAGTGCTACAATCTATTTGTGATGGAAATTTTATTGCTTGATCTGCATAATGTTTGTGTGTGATACTCAAACGTTGAAAACGTACAGTGGAAGTGAGTGCCTTAAGAGATCTATTTGACCCCTGTAAATTGTTAAATAATGAATTTTACAGGGTAATGCAAATGAATTATTTCATTCTATTCCTGATACTGAAATTGTATTAGCTCTCCCTTTGTTTCCAGGAGTGCAGTATTCTGAGGAGAGATGCAAACCTCCATCTTCATGTTTGGAGTTGTTGGTTCACACAGACAGGCATGGAGTGGTTTCTTGGGAGTGACAGAGACAGGATACGGGAGACCCCAACAATGGCTATTGTATTGCACTTCATTCCATTCCCTTGTGATTACAGTTATTATGTCATGGGGAACAAGGGTGGGGAGAGGGGTGCAGCCATGATGTGGGGAAACCCTGTCTCTTGCAAAAAGATTAATAAAGAATATGTATCAATACATCATTGACTCTGATTAGAATTTCTTCTCATGAGATCGTTCTTGTCCAGCACAGAGTGAGTATTTTTGCTATCAATTTTTTCTGGGAGGGTTGATGAGGGAAGGGCCGAGAGGTACAGACGTCGAACGTCCTCTGGTGGTGGCACAGTGCACTATCTCAGTCGATGCCTGCTTGTCAAGGTGAGAGGACATAGGAACATTTTCCAATAAGAAGACATCTTCAGTCTGTTGCAGTAGGACACGTAGTTGCTGGATGTGAGGTTTTCCCACCAAATGAAAGTGAGATCCAGCCCCTGAAAATGGAATTTTATAAATAAACAGTATATCCTATGCTATATAATTGAATTTCTTGTCGTGAGATCCTTTTTCTTCTGCACAAAGGGTAGCTTAGAGCCCATGGCGGAATCCGTTCGCAGCCAGGAATTTGCCTTGGAAGGAAGGAGTTCTCACGTGCTTTGGTATTCCACAGGGGTTTACTGGGTAAACGCTGCTTTGTTTGCAGTTTGGTCTGACCTCGACCGATGGTGCGTGCAGGCCCAGCAGTGGTATGTTACAGAAGGAGAAATAGTGAAAGAGCACACATTTCGACAGAAGTTATTCAGAAGAGTTTGTTCAAGCATTAGCGTGACATCCAGTGTGTCAGTCATGGGACCTGAGCGGTCATTCCTGGATAGGCGTGTGGCGTGTCACTTTGCAGAACTCTGAGAGAGCTGCATGTGCGGTGCTGCGAGTCAGCACTGGGTGCGGTCCAGTGGACAGGAAACGTCCGATGGTGCTTGCTTCACAACTGAAAGATTTTTAACAGTGTAATCACATGTGATGGATGTTTCATGACGGTATTTCTTCCATGATTGGGACACAAAAGCATTCCAATTGTTTAAATATTCATAGATCACTTTCCATCCCGTAAATTGTTTAAATAAACAATATTCCACTCTTTGTATAAATTGTTTAATCAATATTCCATACACTGCAAATTATTTCCGACCAAATACCAAATTCTTTACGTTAATAAATAAACTATATTCTGTACACTGCCTCATATCCCATAAATTGATTAAAAAAGAATATGCAACACATTGTCTAAAATGTTTAAACATTATTCCATATACTGCAATCGATTTCCCTCGAAAAGGCCGATTTACTGAGTCTTTCTCCCGCCAATTTCCGGGAGGGGGAGGGAATGGGGAGATATGGGGGTTTCCCAGAGGGTGGATTTAATTAATTGCTCGATTTAATCAATTAGTCTATCAAACTGATATTAAAAGTGTACTTGTATTGGTGAGAGGGGAGTTCCATTTTATATGACATTATGTGTTCAACGTTTCGTCTTCCAGCTAAGGCGACACTGCTACAGCTATTGCAAAAGGTCATATGAGTATACCAGCCCAGAGCTGACCACACATCGTTCCATCAGATCCAGCAAGATCTGCTGCTATAGCATTTGGTAGTTACCACCAGCGTTGCCAACGATTATCAATTACATTACATCCACAGGATTGGCAGATTACCCAATTTTGCCTCAAAATACCCTTTGTTTCTAAATCAGTTGCTGAAATGCTTCCATACAACAAAAATGACCATAAATTGCATGAAGAATTAAAAATTAAAGATTTTACTTACCTAATCCTAGTTTCCTGGCGCTGAGCAATGCCATACACTTCATCTGACCATTTCTCTCGTCGGTTCGAAAAAATCACATCGTCTTCCGTCCCCTGTTTTGGAGCAATGAATTCTGCTATTGTTACTGTTTTCAGTCTGTTCCTATGAACCTTTTTGAACACTCATTCCAATTAGCTATTGGAAAAGGGAAGACAGAGAAGAAGGAAATCTACTGTAGTTTCTATAATTTTGGGAAATTTTGAGTTTTGGCTGCAGATTTCATATCAAATACTTTCTCCCTGTATACAGTGACAGGTTTAGATACATCTAATCCAAGTTTCTCATGCTCAGCCATACCATGTTTTTTTTTCATTCAGAATACAACTGCTGCCAGTTTATTAATTTTTGAAGAACAGAAAACCTCCTTACCACAGGGAGCAAGGATTTAACAGTGTAGTATTGGGCTACATTCGGTTCCACTATGGAAGTTATTTCAAAAATGGGATGTGAAAAGTCAAATCCTCCTTTGATCTGTGATACAAGCTCTACATTATTATTTCGGACTTATGTTCGTTAAGGAGAGGGACTTCACTTTGGAAAAAGGTATTAAAATATTTAAGTCTGCCTAAAACATATGACATGAATTCCAAATATCGCAAATTAAATGTGTTATCCATAGTTGAAAGTGTATGTTCTGTAATTAAAGGTGGATCTTCCATGACTTTTCTCGGGTAGGCATTAAGTGTTAAACTATTCCACTACCCTACCCACACATGATTTCACAGACAACCATCGAGCTGCACAAGGACATAGAATATTGTGCATTTCGGTATGAAAAAACACTTGGCATTCTTTAAAAGTCTCTCTCCTGTCAAAACTTCTACTGAAATGAGAACCCAAGTTTCTTAGCAAATCGTCGACACTTAGAAGTTTTAAGTAGGCTTTTGAAGCACAAAGCTGGATCATATGACATGCTACATGTGGGAAGTCTCTTTTTAGGCTAAAAAAAACTGAATGAAGCTCTCCAGCCATAAAATTTGCTGTGTCCAAGCTAAAACCAACAAGATTATCAAGATTAATGTTCTTTGATTTTAAAGAATCTATCACTGTCTGCTTAGCTGAGTGGGTAACGTGCTTGCCTACCATGCAGCAGGTCAGGTTCATTTCCTGGCTAAATTGGAGATTTTCTCCGCCCGTGGACTGGGTGTTCTGGCATCGTCGTCATAAATTTCATCCTCATCATCCTCATTAGCGGCACGCAAGTCACCCAATATGGCGTCGACTGAAATAAGACTTGCACTCAGTGGCCGAACTTCCCTGGATGGGGTCTCCCGGACAGCAATGTCACACACTCATTTCATTTCATTTCATTGCCTAGTATAAGTTGTCAGAACTATCTGATGAAACTTCAAACATATCAAAGAAACTAGTTTTAATTTGGCCCGAATCCACATAGAAATTCATGACTGTTAATGCCCATTCTTTAGTAATGGTTAGATCAGTAATTTCATTCATGATCACTGAAAAAACTTACCTGGAGATCTCAGTTTATCATGCAAGGACTTGAAAATGACTTTCCTTACCCATTCTTAATATCACTTGAAGATTTTGTACGCTTTAAAGCAATGTTATGAATGATTATTGAATCAGAAAATACATTCTTACAAAGAGGAATCAATGTATCCAAGTTGCTGAATGGTAAATTATTCACAGTGGCAACAACTGTTAATTTAATTTCTGCACTTTTTACGTTGTTGACATTGCTGTTTAGCATTGAAGATATACTAAAAGTATGTGCAACAGTTTTAATTTGATTAATATGTTTGGAAGACTTTATGTGCCACAAAATTTCAAGTCTGCGCACTGTTAAAACACTATGAAGTACCTCGCAGTATGCTGAATCATGTTTGTCCCTCCATTTGCTGCTCTTCTGTAACCAACCGTTTCATTCAAGGAAGCTTAACCAGGAATCGCAAAATCTGTTTATTTTGGATTTCTTTGATTTCTCTTTTTGAGAACATGATGTTGTGGTAGAGGTAACATTACCGTCCTTTCCAATAAGCTCACTTTGTGAATTAGGAGTTTCGAGTAAATTAGGTGAGTCAGGAAATTCAGGAGGAATATGCACATTATCCACAGATGTAATGGGGTAAAGTAGGCTCTGGGCCATTTGCAGCTTTTATACATTCGGACAAGTATACACGTGGTGCATAAGCAGACAAGAAAGAAAAATTTCCGGATTTTTCCTGGAATTTCCGGTTAAAAACGCTCTTTTTCCCAAGTGAAAGTATACATTTTCCATGATAAGCGACAATGTAGTTACCCTTGGAGCAGTAAAAACATCAATCGTTTAAATGGTAAAGGTTTTATACACCAGTGTAGAACTTCTCATCATTTTAGAAAACAAAACTCAGCAAGAGGAAAAAAGAAAAAAAAAACAGCGTGATTTCCCTAAATCACTCCAGGCAAATGCCGGGATGGTTCCTCTGAAAGGGCACGGCCGAATTCCTTCCCCATCCTTCCCTAATCCGATGAGACCGATGACCTCGCTGTCTGGCTTTAAATGGCTCTGAGCACTATAGGACTTAACATCTGAGGTCATCAGTCCCCTAGAACTCAGAACTAATTAAACCTAACTAACCTAAGGACATCACACACATCCATGCCCGAGGCAAGATTCGAACCTGTGACCGTAGTGGTCGCGCGGTTCCAGACTGTAGCGCCTAGAACCGCTCGGCCACCCTGGCCGGCCTCGCTGTCTGGTCTCCTTCCCCAAAACCAACCAACCAACCAAAAAACAGCACATTGGAAATATCTTTGATGTGCAGCAAGATGTACGCTGCATAGTTTCATATTACGATACAGTGCATATTTTCGTATTACAAACGTATAAATTCGAATTCCACCAAACACAGCACCATAGTTTCCGAAGCAATGCTCTTTTGTAACACAATCATAGGTCATACCACTTGATCTCGCCAGTCGATGACAGCAGATATTCAGAGCATAGAACACGTGATGTCACCCAATAGCAACATCACTGTTAAGTAGTGTGAACATTCAAATAGGAAAAGTTAATCGTTTAAATCAATAAAAATACTGTCGCTACAAGAAAAGCTAAGTTTCCACACATAATATTGGTCTCGAAAATTAATAAGCTACAAGAGAAGCTAACCTTTCACATGTAATATTGGTCTTTTTTGCGTATATTACACTCTAAGATAATCACACAAATGTGCCAGTAAAATTTAAAATAATGACATAAATGTCACCTCCTCTGGGATCGAAATTCTTCAAGTGGCTCGTCCTCAAAGTATTAAGCTTTAAAAGAGAGTCAAACGCTGTTTGATTTTAGAAATTCATCATGTTCCCCCCCCCCCCATGAACCATGGACCTTGCCGTTGGTGGGGAGGCTTGCGTGCCTCAGCGATACAGATAGCCGCACCGTAGGTACAACCACAACGGAGGGGTATCTGTTGAGAGGCCAGACAAACGTGTGGTTCCTGAAGAGGGGCAGCAGCCTTTTCAGTAGTTGCAAGGGCAACAGTCTGGATGATTGACTGATCTGGCCTTAACAATAACCAAAACGGCCTTGCTGTGCTGGTACTGCGAACGGCTGAAAGCAAGGGGAAACTACGGCCGTAATTTTTCCCGAGGGCATGCAGCTTTACTGTATGATTAAATGATGATGGCGTCGTCTTGGGTAAAATATTCCGGAGGTAAAATAGTCCCCCATTCGGATCTCCGGGCGGGGACTACTCAAGAGGATGTCATTATCAGGAGAAAGAAAACTGGCGTTCTACGGATCGGAGCGTGGAATGTCAGGTCCCTTAATCGGGCAGGTAGGTTAGAAAATTTGAAAAGGGAAATGGATAGGTTACAGTTAGATATAGTGGGAATTAGTGAAGTTCGGTGGCAGGAGGAACAAGACTTCTGGTCAGGTGACTACAGGGTTATAAACACAAAGTCAAATAGGGGTAATGCAGGAGTAGGTTTAATAATGAATAGGAAAATAGGTACGCGGGTAAGCTACTACAAACAGCTTAGTGAACGCATTATTGTGGCAAAGATAGATACGAAGCCCACACCTACTACAGTAGTAAAAGTTTATATGCCAACTAGCTCTGCAGATGACGAAGAAATTGAAGAAATGTATGATGAAATAAAAGAAATTATTCAGATAGTGAAGGGAGACGAAAATTTAATAGTCATGGGTGACTGGAATTCGAGTGTAGGGAAAGGGAGAGAGGGAAACGTAGTAGGTGAATATGGATTGGGGCTAAGAAATGAAAGAGGAAGCCGCCTGGTAGAATTTTGCACAGAGCACAACTTAATCATAGCTAATACTTGGTTTAAGAATCATGATAGAAGGTTGTATACATGGAAGAACCCTGGAGATACTAAAAGGTATCAGATAGATTATATAATGGTAAGACAGAGATTTAGGAACCAGGTTTTAAATTGTAAGACATTTCCAGGGGCAGATGTGGACTCTGACCACAATCTATTGGTTATGACCTGTAGATTAAAACTGAAGAAACTGCAAAAAGGTGGGAATTTAAGGAGATGGGACCTGGATAAACTGAAAGAACCAGAGGTTGTACAGAGTTTCAGGGAGAGCATAAGGGAACAATTGACGGGAATGGGGGAAAGAAATACAGTAGAAGAAGAATGGGTAGCTTTGAGGGATGAAGTAGTGAAGGCAGCAGAGGATCAAGTAGGTAAAAACACGAGGGCTAGTAGAAATCCTTGGGTAACAGAAGAAATATTGAATTTAATTGATGAAAGGAGAAAATATAAAAATGCAGTAAATGAAGCAGGCAAAAAGGAATACAAACGTCTCAAAAATGAGATCGACAGAAAGTGCAAAATGGCTAAGCAGGGATGGCTAGAGGACAAATGTAAGGATGTAGAGGCTCATCTCACTAGGGGTAAGGTAGATACTGCCTACAGGAAAATTAAAGAGACCTTTGGAGATAAGAGAACCACTTGTATGAACATCAAGAGCTCAGATGGCAACCCAGTTCTAAGCAAAGAAGGGAAAGCAGAAAGGTGGAAGGAGTATATAGAGGGTCTATACAAGGGCGATGTACTTGAGGACAATATTATGGAAATGGAAGAGGATGTAGATGAAGATGAAATGGGAGATACGATACTGCGTGAAGAATTTGACAGAGCACTGAAAGACCTGAGTCGAAACAAGGCCCCCGGAGTAGACAACATTCCATTGGAACTACTGACGGCTTTGGGAGAGCCAGCCCTGACGAAACTCTACCATCTGGTAAGCAAGATGTATGAAACAGGCGAAATACCCTCAGACTTCAAGAAGAATATAATAATTCCAATTCCAAAGAAAGCAGGTGTTGACAGATGTGAAAATTACCGGACAATCAGTTTAATAAGCCACAGCTGCAAAATACTAACACGAATTCTTTACAGACGAATGGAAAAACTAGTAGAAGCCGACCTCGGGGAAGATCAGTTTGGATTCCGTAGAAATATTGGAACACGTGAGGCAATACTAACCTTACGACTTATTTTAGAAGAAAGATTAAGAAAAGGCAAACCTACGTTTCTAGCATTTGTAGACTTAGAGAAAGCTTTTGACAATGTTGACTGGAATACTCTCTTTCAAATTCTAAAGGTGGCAGGGGTAAAATACAGGGAGCGAAAGGCTATTTACAATTTGTACAGAAACCAGATGGCAGTTATAAGAGTCGAGGGGCACGAAAGGGAAGCAGTGGTTGGGAAGGGAGTAAGACAGGGTTGTAGCCTCTCCCCAATGTTATTCAATCTGTATATTGAGCAAGCAGTAAAGGAAACAAAAGAAAAATTCGGAGTAGGTATTAAAATCCATGGAGAAGAAATAAAAACTTTGAGGTTCGCCGATGACATTGTAATTCTGTCAGAGACAGCAAAGGACTTGGAAGAGCAGTTGAACGGAATGGACAGTGTCTTGAAAGGAGGGTATAAGATGAACATCAACAAAAGCAAAACGAGGATAATGGAATGTAGTCGAATTAAGTCGGGTGATGTTGAAGGTATTAGATTAGGAAATGAGACACTTAAAGTAGTAAAGGAGTTTTGCTATTTGGGGAGCAAAATAACTGATGATGGTCGAAGTAGAGAGGATATAAAATGTAGACTGGCAATGGCAAGGAAAGCGTTTCTGAAGAAGAGAAATTTGTTAACATCGAGTATAGATTTAAGTGTCAGGAAGTCTTTTCTGAAAGTATTTGTATGGAGTGTAGCCATGTATGGAAGTGAAACATGGACGATAAATAGTTTGGACAAGAAGAGAATAGAAGCTTTCGAAATGTGGTGCTATAGAAGAATGCTGAAGATTAGATGGGTAGATCACATAACTAATGAGGAGGTACTGAATAGGATTGGGGAGAAGAGGAGTTTGTGGCACAACTTGACCAGAAGAAGGGATCGGTTGGTAGGACATGTTCTGAGGCATCAAGGGATCACCAATTTAGTATTGGAGGGCAGCGTGGAGGGTAAAAATCGTAGGGGGAGACCAAGAGATGCATACACTAAGCAGATTCAGAAGGATGTAGGTTGCAGTAGGTACTGGGAGATGAAGAAGCTTGCACAGGATAGAGTAGCATGGAGAGCTGCATCAAACCAGTCTCAGGACTGAAGACCACAACAACAACATCACATGTTCTCATACAGAACGTAATTGACCTTGCATAAAAGAGAACTTAGTTTGAAAGTAATGCTTTTAAAACTACCATTCGCAATATTTTCCCAACACCTGTTAAAAATAGATTGGTTTCAGCAGCTGCCTGAGAGCACCAGAAACAGCCATTACTGCATGTGTGCAGCTATGATGATGTTGGAACCATGTATATATAGCATGTATATATAGCATGTATATATAGCATGTATATATAGCATATAGCATTAAGAGTTACATGACGTCATAAAAGAAATAGGACATCAGAGGATACTCCAAGATCATAGGACTTTCGTAAATCATACTAAAATGCATAATTTGGCTTAAAGGACACATTCATACGTCCAGATTTACAATGAAGTAGGCCGCAACCTGATATTATCTTTTCAGTGCGCTTTTTGGGATGCAAATTTTCTTGGAGTACCAGTACCGTATGGTCACAGGTCTGGTTATTTATTATGGCATAATACCAAACGTGCCAGAAGATCAATATGCACTCTTGAAATTCAGTGACCAGTTGAAACTAGCGAATAGCGTGGAATGAAACATTTCATTTCTTATAAATCGACTTCATTTGCTGAAAAGATTAATAAAAGCTACATTATTTAGCAAACCAACAAAACTAACTTCGTTGTTGTGCAAGGCGATTAATGCTTCACTGCCCAAATAAAATCAGAAAACTGAAACTAATAACATATTTTAGCCTTCCATAACAATGTGAGTGTATTTTAATTCACTTGATACCTCCCAGCCACAGAAATCCGTTTTGTTTTAATTTGATGTGTGAACTGCAAACGAAAAGAAATCAGCAAAATCACCAAATGTAAACAAGTGTCACTATCCCCAACCTCACTACAACCCGTACTACTCTGCACATGCGCAAATCTGGCAGCTTTTTTAGGGCAGCGTGACTGCTTCCTGTTACTGCTACAGCCACACTTCAAGTAGACAGAAGCGGAAGGTACTGCTCATATGCAACTCAACTGCGCATGCTCAGAAGCCCACTGGCTACTGCTCAAAACGAGCTTAATGTAAACAGTTACGACGTCACACTCATTGGAAATAGTTTGCTATTATGAAAAATTCTATTATCTTAGACACATTTTTCTTTAGCAGGCACTTATGTGTGTACTATGTGTTCTTGTTGTAAATGGCGCATTTCCTTTGCAGCTTAAATTTTCTTTTTATTCTACCATTTACGTTTTATCGCTGCAGTATTATTCTGCAGTAGTGGGATACAATAAAATTCTTTGTTAGACTACCAGTTCTTACCAGTCAAAATTACAAAAAAATAACTCCAAACAAAAACAATGAAAAATTCCTGGAATTCTAAAAAATTTCCGGGTTTTTCCGGTTTCCTCCCGGGGTTTTCCCAGATTTCCTAGTTGTCCTGGAGCGTATACACCCTGATACATGCAACAGCAAATTATCGTCCTTTCCTTAACCAGTTATTCTGATAATTGTTTTATGACCCTCTGAGGGATGATTTATGACTCCCTAGTGATAATCAAACTTTCTTAGCAAACCCCCCACACCTCCTCCCTCTGGGAAATTCCGCACCCCCCTACCCCTTGCTGGTACGAGCACACTTTTGATATTGAATTAACTAATTATTTAAAGCAATCAGTTAATTACCCCCTCCTCCTCCTGGGAAACCCACCAGCCCTACTCTCCCCCACCGCCCCCTCCACTCCCCCAACTGGAAACTGGCGGGAGAAAGACTCAGTCTGTGCTGGAGAGAAAGGCTCTGATGATATAAACTGAAATCAATGTGAACTACATAATAGAGGATACACTATTTATAAAATTCCATTTTAAGGTGTTGTATTTCTTTCTTTGGGTGAAACAAGCTCATGTCCTACAACTGTGTGTCCTAATTACATAATTACATTGCTGAAGATTGGAGGTATTGTCTTGATGGAAAATTTGTGTGTGTGCTCACTCTGAGATGCAGGAATCGACTGAGTTAGTGCCCAAAGCCACAACCAGAGGACATCTCACCACCACACCCCTCGACCTCTCTCTCCCTACCCCTCACAGAAAAAATTGCCGGGAAAAATCGCTCATCCAGTACTAATCTGATGGCCTGTAAGAATTCGACAGCAGGAAATTCAACTACATTGCAGAGGACATAATATATATTTTTTATCTATAAAATTCAAATTGCACACCAATTTGCAGGGGTTGGATTTTCCCTTATTTGGCGGGAAAAGCTCATCATTCTCTGCTGTTTATTTAATTTTAGATGATGCAGGTCTTGTAAAATACATCTTAAAGAAAAAATTAGATACCTAAATAGATCCCTTTTTTTATCATGCAAGGAATACCATTATGAAATCGACATCAACATAAAACACCCACTGCACATAGTTACACTGTTACAGATCCTGCTAAACATAGCTTTCAAAAAACCTCCCGACTGCATTTTCATGCATGGTGCGCTGCACCACACTCGCTGCACCACTAGAACCCTTGGAGTCCTGAGCACAGGACTGGAAGGCACGAGTCACTTGCAGAGGAATGCATAATACCAGATGTCACCTTCCTATGAAATCTGATACCAGACTCACTTCCTGTTTTGTTCCCAAACAGACACATTCCACACCAGGTCAATGGAAGCAGTTGCTCTATGTGCCTGCCCTGCTGTGCAGATTCTGTGCCAGACTATTACTCGAACATGGGGCATTTGCCTTTCCCAGTCAAGTGCTCTGCCAGTTGCACTATCCAGAGATGACTCACTACCCATCTCAAGAGCTTTTTTCCATCTGTATCTCTTCTCCAACTTTCTAAAATTATCGAAATTAATCTGAGATAATAATTCAGTGTGGTACAGAGACCATATCAACACAAATTGCAGGGAGTGAGGGAATAAAATGAGGGAAAGAGTTCAACTAGTTAATCAAAATTACGTTTTACAATTTAGATCTCTATACATAACATAAAAATGTTTGTACCTATTTTCAACAGTATGAAAGTTGACTCTTCAAACTTTCCCAGCGGATGTGTTGTAAATAGTCTTCACAGGTTTGCGCTGGATCACATTGTGCAAATTCCAAAATATTTCCTCTGAGCAACTGTCCGACATCTTCAGGTGGTTCAACCTTGCTCGTGGCTAGGTACAACTGACTGATAAAAGTTGATGATTTGATAGCTTTACCTAAAAGTCTTAGAATAAAATATTATACTAACATGATGAACTGTCGTTTATTGAAGTTACTATTAGAAGTTATTATAATATTGCTGGGATTCAGGAGGAATATTGGTGTTCTTCCATTTTCCAAAACAGGGAAATGTTCAACCACATTAAATAACAAAATTTATGAAGAAAGAATCTACTAGTAAACCTAAAAAAGTCCATTGCAAGGTCCATAGGGTGCTGCAAGTCGGTCTCCAAAATTTAAAAATATGTTGCAGGTAATACAGCAATACACACTCAAAAATCAAATGTCTTCAGTTACAAGTCCACATTCAAGTTGAGTGTAGCAAGTAAGATTCTTTTTAACACATATAATAATATAAAAATGATATTATCAGGTATCTTACTGTTAAATATTTTATGCCTGTCCTTAGTAAAGCAACCATATCCTTTCTATAAGCAAAATTATTGAGATTATATGCTGTGATTATCTGTAAAACTGTATGATTATCACTATTCACTCCCCAAAAATTTATTGATAAATTCTTCAAGCAGATTGTTGTCATCATGTCACTTGTCTTGTATCTCACTATACCTCTGTACATAAAAAGGTGAAAGGTGGTTAGTGAAGTATGTGCTATACCATATTGGCAGCATTAATTGCTTTATTCATTATTAAGCCATTGGGCTTAAAACTACATCTTTTTCAGTTTACTGATATCCTGATATTGTCACAATAAGTAGTAAGTTTTATGGAGAATCTAAGTTTCAGACCTCCTACAAACTAATTCTATTTGACATATATCAAGAAATTTAAAGTTTTATGCAATTTGGGACTTCGAGGGGAGTATACTTTCTATTGAAAATGCTACAAAAAATGTATGTAATGTCTAACTCATTGAATTATGGAAACTAGTTAAGCCCAGATGAACGTTTTTCTTACCTGACAGAAAAGTAACTATTGCAATAATAGATCAAAGAAGGAGATTGGTATTTTTGAACTCACAAGCCTGTTACGTTTCTGCTCCAACTCATATTTACTTTCATATCTAATAACTGAAACTTGAATTTCCAGTCTGGGTTCTACTATTATATCCCCTTGGGGTGAAGTTCCACGAACAATCATACCAACATTATTTTTGACAATTTTCTTCAGGAACACTCTCAAGCATTGGATACAAAACAAAGATCTTTCCTACATTTGTTGCCTGCAACACTTAAGGACTCTTCTAAGAATTTCCAATGAGTAACTTCATTAGACCTCAATGACCAGTATGCATTTCTGTTTTTTTTCTACTTGTTTACTGGCAAATCCAACAAATGGATGAGTTACATTAATCTAAGTACCTGCACTGTGTGCTAGTATAGGAGAGTCAAAGACCGTTTTGTGATGTATTTTCAATAACATCATGTTATGGGGCACTGTGATATATTTTTGAACAAGTCTTGATGAAAGGAAGTGGAAGGCTGAATAAAAAGTGGAGAGTGCTACTTAAAAAAGATATGTATTTGTAATGAAGTAAATTACAAGAAAGACAACAGTGCTTTTTAATGCTGCCATGACAGCATATTTTCTTGAAATATTTTTTGTTTTGCCTAATGACAAAAAGTTATTTGATGTGGTTAAGATAAATGGGATACCCTGTTAGTGGATGTGGATATGATCCTAAATAAGGCCATGAACGTAAATGGAACCACAAATCTTTATATGAACATTTATGTAAACATAAATAATAATGTAAATCTGAATAGGCTCTCTGTTGTTTATAATATACAGGGTGTCTCAAAAGATATATCACAATTTCAGTGTGTTACAGCAGCCAAACTAATTAAGATATTCAAACCATGTTTGGCTTATGTGACCAAAAAACTCACAAAGCTGTGTTTGAATATGTTTCTGGTTGTTGGGGATGAAGCACAATGACAATGGTTCAAGAAAACGTTTGGTGTGTAGCATAATTTATTCAGATCAGATCGGACTTGTAGGTCCAAAAGAACTTCCAAACATGGTACAGGAAGCAATCACACTCAGAGATGATATGCCAGTGGTGCAGGAATTTTATGCAGACAGTATTGTGTTCGGACTGTGGAAGATGTTCTGGACTAGGTGTTTCCATATGGATGGGTTGGCAAAGGTGGTCCAATTTCCTGGACTCCTAGATCATTTGACATTACACTGACTGACTTCTGTCTAGGGAGTATCTCAGAAAGAGATACACCACCAAACGTCTGTCAACCATATCAATGATTTGACGAACTGACTCGTTGCTGCTACTACCACTGTTGATGCAGATATGTTGTGCCAATTGTGGATACAACAAGAGTACTGACTGTATCTTGTGCACGTCACCAAAGGTGTGCACCTTGAAGTTAACTGAACTGCATAAAGCTTTTTGAGATAATGTGTCACATAAGTCAAACATAGCGTGAATATCTTAATTAGCTTGGATGCTGTAACACATTAAAGATGTACTGTACCTTTTGAGACATCCTGTACGTAAATGATCTTCTGATTGCAATACCAAATGATGCAGATACAGTATCTTCTGTATATGATGTAAGCTTAGGAATGAAAACTATTATCACTTGCTCACTAAAAAGGAAGTTGAGGAAATGTTCAGAATGTTAACAGGTGCATTATGATTAAGTTTTGCTAAAAGTTGTTACCTACAATTCAGTACTTCTCGTAAAAGTCTAGAAGTTATAAAAGCAGTTTTCTTACATAATGAGATGCAAGAAGTAGAAAATACACATGATTACTGCTGTAGGTGGTTTATTCTCCATACTTCCGTTCATTAAACATCTGTGGAACTATTTTTTGAGGCTAATAGAATTCCACGGATAGTATTTTCAAAACAGAGAAGCAAGATGTGAAAATTATATCGGATGTAAGTTCTAGAACATCATTAAGAAAAAATTGTCTTTTTGACAGCTGCTTCACAGTATCCTCTCACCTCTATCTGTACCTCTCCACCACCAAACCCTCTGTGTCTCATCATCTCCTCCCTCCCCCCTTTCTCTGCCCATCTCTCTGTCCCCATTCTCCAATTATATGTTGCTCCTCCACCATCTGTCCATATCCTACTTCCCCTCTCTTTGTCCATCTCCTCCTCCCCCCTTCCCTTTCCATCTGCCCACTACTCCTCTACATATTCCATCTACCTCTTGCATCTCCCTCTGCTCCCATCCTCTCTGCCCATATCCTCCACCCCATCTCTCTAATCACTGCCTCCTTCCTCACTCTCGGTCCATCTCCTACAGCCCTCTCTTGTCCATCTCCTCCTCTGCCAACTATCTGCCCAAATCCATTGCTTATATCTCTCTCTCCAGCTCTTTCTCCCCCACTGTCTGCTCAGTCCCTTCCCTCCTACTCTCTCTGTCTCTGTCCACATCATCTCCCCCCCCCTCTCTCCTTATCCAGCCCCTTCTACAACCTCTCAACACGCCTCAACCTGTGCCTATCCACAAATGTAGCCATTGCAAAACTAGTGAATAAAGGAGAATGATACTACTCCCACAACGCATCTGTTGTGCAGGCAGCCTACATGACAGGAGCTTGAAAACCGTTTTCCCCTGACATATAGGCTGCTTTGCAAATCAGGGTGATTAAGCAAGCTGATGCTAGTCCATCAAAACACATCTGTTGTTTAGGTCTACCCACATGTAGGAGGCTTTAAAACCATTTTTTGCCCCTGACATGTAGCCTGCCTAGCAAAGCAGGCCGATAAGGCAGGCCAATACTATTCCTACACAACACACATGTCATACAGTGCAGGCTATATGACAGTGGCTGAAAAAATATGTGTTTGTCCTATCTCTGCTCCCATTGGAGCTAGGAGGTTGTAAACACCACAGTGCTGATCATTGTGGATGTTGTTGTCTGTGTTCCAAATTTGGCTGAAAACAAATGTGCGGTTTGGGAGGAGACCCCAGATATACATATATACATATATACTTACTTGTCTGCATTGTATATATATTATTAATATTTCTCTATTCTCAAAAAAACAGTGGAAAGCATGAATATAACACTAAGACAAAAACGACCTCTACAAACACCTCAAGAAGCTAACTTTAGCACAGAAAGAGTCAAATACATTGATAAACATATAATTGCATTCAAGTACTTACCAAAGAATATTAAATGTTAAGTAGGTAGTGTGATGGTGTGAAAGACTGAATTGAAGTTCATGTTCATTTATACATGTATGCTCATGTTTCAAGAAAATTATTAATGTTTCTTATCATTATATTTTCTTCAAGAATAAGTGTTAATACAGAAAGACATCAGACACATTGGTACAATTAATGTATGCAAAAATTTAGTGGGGCACATTTAATGTCATGTAGATAATGTGGTGGAATCTAAGACTGAATGATACTCCTACTCCATATGAGACTATCTTCACACAATCTCTCAATTTTTCTGTTTTAGATTAGTGTATAATTAGAATTAGTATTGTAATACAGTAATGTACATATTATTACTGTAATATGGTATGTAATGTAATTTCACTGTTTTGCACACATCCCAGAGACTGCTCTCCATGGGATCCACGGAAAATGGCTATTGTAAAGTAAATGTAAACGAATCCAAACTCGTGAGTTTAACGCTTATCGCAAATATTCTTAAATTACTCAAATCATAAGGTTCCAAAGATAAATTCTTGAAAGTTATGATTGAGATTCGTAATTAATCTGGCAATTCCTTCTATTCTATTGCAAAGTACTGTATCTTAGAAAAGAAACTCTCAAAATTAATGTTATGGATTATTTTCAAATGTGAATTAACGCCTAATACAAAAATCGTTCATAGTATTACTGCAGTTGATTAAAACACACATATTTGACTTCTTTCCATATTTCCAGAGGTCCAAGGAATGTGTTCTATGTAATGTAATGTAGTTACCAACTTTAAATTCATCTTCATTGCAACACTGCTCACATTAAGTGTTAAACCTTTTTGCTCTGTCTCATGAAGGGAAGACACGTGACAATGTTAATTACGATCAGTCCATCAAAAGGGAATGTTAAGCCTGGTGCTATTCAAGAAAAGAAGCCAATACGCTGGCACCATGTTTCATCCTCTGCCATCTCCTACGCTCATACAACACATAAACTGTAAGCACACCCATTAGAGTCGCCTACACTTAACTGATACACTTGAAATAGAATTCGCTTATATCAGTCAGGTTGTGCATGGAGAAAGAAAACCCTTTCCAACTGGATGGCTGAAACTATCTCTCAGAGTCTCCCAGCCAACAATACTATATTACTATTACTACTACTACTGCTACTACTAGTACTAGTACTACTACTACTACTACTACTACTACTAATAATAATAATAATAATAATAATAATAATAATAATAATAATGATTAGTTGGTTCAGGACAGAAATAATAAAGCCTCGGACAAGCGCTGTTATGGTCGGCGACGACGCTTGAACCCTATGCCCGTCCACAATGATAATGACACTGCTAGCCACACCAAAAATGATTTAAATCCAAATAGAGGTGTTTTGCAGGATATGCTTCCTGTAACCACTCTAGAAGGAAAACAAAGACAGAGGATGAGATGGTCAGATGAAGTTAACTGACACCTCATGTTCTGTTTTTACCAAGCAACAAACTTAGGAACCAACACAACTGGATACAGATCACAAGTATACACAACATTTATTACCAGATACCCAGAATTAAAATTTTTAACAGAACAACGACTAGCTGATCAGATCCGTGTAATAATCAAAAATAACAGGATACCCCAGTCAGAATTAGAAAACATCAAACAACAAGTACAACAAATACTGGAACAAAATAATGTGCAAACAGAAGAAGAAGAAAATACAGTAATGGACTCAAACATCCCAGAGCAAACAAACAAAGAACAACACGCATCAATTAAACAATCAGAGGAAAACGAAATCTTAAGACGGCCACCAGAACAAGCACAAATAGAACATGAAGTGACACACATGTTAGATATAGAAGAAAAATTTCAGCTACCATATATAGAATACAAAGACACATATACAGACATTAGACTATTCTTGCATAGACCACCAAATAACCCACAAGTCGAAACAACAATAACAACCATCAACACAATCATACACAACAAAATAAATGAAAATACAACTATGGAAGAGTTACAACTACTGGTTTATATAGGAGCACTCACTACACTAAATATACACACTAGGCAGAGATCAGAACAAACCAACACACAGAAGAAACCCACAATACCAGCATGGCAACACAGGCTACAGATCAGAATAGAAAAACTAAGAAAAGACATCGGACAGCTAACACAATTTATAAGAAATGAAATATCAGACAAAAAACGAAAAAGGTTAGGTAAAATCTCACAACAAGAAGCGATAGAGCAATTAGATGAAAAGAAGCAGAAATTACAAGCTTTGGCCAAACGACTTAGAAGATACAAAAAAAAAGTGAAAACAGAAGGAAACAAAACCAAACATTCAACACAAAGCAAAAGAAATTTTATCAGACAATAGATAACACACACGTTAAAATAGACAACCCACCAAAACATAACAGACATGGAACACTTCTGGAGTAACATATGGTCAAACCCGGTACAACATAACAGGCATGCACGGTGGATACAAGCAGAAACAGACACATACTAGAAGATACCACAATTGCCTACCACAATTGCCTGAAGTGATAATTTTGCAACATGAAGTCACCCGAGCAATTAATTCTACGCACAATTGAAAAGCCCCTGGAAAAGATAATATAGCAAATTTCTGGCTAAAGAAGTTCACCTCAACACATTCACATCTAACTAAATTATTTAACAGTTACATTGCAGACCCATACACATTCCCTGATACACTTACACATGGAATAACTTATCTGAAACCTAAAGATCAAGCAGACACAGCAAACCCAGCAAAATATCGCCCCATAACATGCCTACCAACAATATACGAATTATTAATTTCAGTCATTACACAGAAATTAATGACACATACAACACAGAACAAAATTATAAATGAAGAACAAAAAGGCTGTTGCAAAGGAGCACAAGGATGTAAAGAGCAACTGATAATAGATGCAGAGGTGACATATCAAGCTAAAACTAAACAAAGGTCGCTACACTATGCATACATTGTTTACCGAAAAGCTTTTGGTAGTGTACCCCACTCATGGTTACTACAAATATTGGAAATAAACAAAATAGATCATAAATTGATACAGTTCCTAAACATAGTAATGAAAAATTGGAAAACCACACTTAATATCGAAACAAATTTAAATAATATCACATCACAGCCAATACAGGTTAAGTGTGGAATATACCAATAGAGACTCATTAAGTCGTTTCTGGTTCTGCCTTGCTCTGAACCCACTATCCAACATGCTAAATAATACAAATTATGGATACAATATTACTGGAACATACCAGCACAAAATCACACATTTGCTATACATGGATGATCTAAAACTACTGGCAGCAACAAATCAACAACTCAACCAATTACTAAAGATAACAGAAGTATTTAGCAATGATATAAATATGGCTTTTGGAACAGACAAATGTAAGAAAAATAGCATAGTCAAGGGAAAACACACTAAACAAGAAGATTACATATTGGATAACCACAGCGACTGCATATAAGCAATGGAAAAAACAGATGCCTATAAATATCTAGGATACAGACAAAAAATAGGAATAGATAATACAAATATTAAAGAAGAACTAAAAGAAAAATATAGACAAAGACTAACAAAAATACTGAAAACAGAATTGACAGCAAGAAACAAGACAAAAGCTATAAATACCTATGCTATACCAATATTGACCTACTCATTTGGAGTAGTGATGTGGAGTAATACAGATCTAGAATCACTCAATACACTTACACGATCACAATGCCACAAATATAGAATACATCACATACATTCAGCAACAGAAGATTCACATTAAGCAGAAAGGAAGGAGGAAGGGGATTTATCGACATAAAAAACCTACATTACGGACAGGTAGACAATTTAAGAAAATTCTTTCTAGAATGAGCAGAAACTAGCAAAATACACAAAGCAATCACTCATATAAATACATCAGCCACACCATTGCAGTTTCATAACCACTTCTACAACCCTTTAGGTCACATAACATCAACAGATATGAAGAAAGTAAATTGGAAAAAGAAGACACTACATGGCAAGCACCCGTATCACCTAACACAGCCACACATCGATCAAGACGCATCCAACACATGGCTAAGAGAAGGCAATATATACAGTGAGACAGAAGGATTCATGATTGCAATACAGGATCGAACAATAAACACCAGATATTACAGCAAGCATATTACTAAAGATCCCAATACCACAGCAGATAAATGCAGACTTTGCAAACAACAAATAGAAACAGTAGATCACATCACAAGCGAATGTACGATACTAGCAAATACAGAATACCCCAGAAGACATGACAATGTAGCAAAAATAATACATCAACAACTTGCCTTACAACATAAACTAATAAAACAACACGTCCCCACATACAAGTATGCAGCACAAAATGTACTGCAGAATGATGAATACAAATTATACTGGAACAGAACCATTATAACAGATATAACAACACCACATAACAAACCTGACATCATACTCACAAATAAAAGGAAGAAGTTAACACAACTAATCGAAATATCCATACCCAATACAACAAATATACAAAAGAAAACAGGAGAAAAAATTGAAAAATACATCCAACTGGCTGAGGAATTTAAAGACATGTGGCATCAGGATAAAGTTGACATCATACCAATTATACTATCGACTACAGTATCCACCAGTACATCAACGCAATACAGCTACATCCAAACGTATATATACAACTACAGAAATCTGTAATTATTGACACATGTTCAGTTACCCAAAAGTTCCTAAATGCTATGTAACAAATACTGTGCAGTAAAAAGGAAGTCATGCTTGATCAAGGTCCGTGTCACTTTCCATTTTTAACCAGACTAACGTCTGAGACTGGAAAGAGAAATAATAATAGTTTTATTGTCATTAGGCTATTACTATCTTGAACATTTCGTTACATATTTTATGCTGTCCTACTAACATAAGAGCCAATCCCGTTTTATGTGGTGTGTTGTAATGTAATAGTACATGGCGACATATGACCCATTACTATTATAGTGCATTTAAAATTAGTTGCGACTTTTGAGATTTGGCTCCCTGGTGGCGACATGACGCCATTGCCCAGGTAACACCAATAGCGAGCCTGCTTTTCCTACCATGCCGCCAGCAGTTCGGTTGATAAAGCCCCCTATGCCATGGATAAACAATACCACGTGGTGGCGCACATTAGAGGCACGTATGTCCATTAGCTCTCATTGCAAAGTGATATTTTCTGGCACTGAAGTGTTCTACAATGAACGAGTGTTTCGTGTTGGCGCTTCATTAATAATAACAGTGTAGAACGTCTGAACACGAGATTCGAAATAAAAGTGGTCATTCAAGAACACGTTCACTGGCTGTGAAGATAATCTTCTGTCGCAAAATATTCCTCAGAATTCGACAATACTAGTGGACAATGTGCAGTACCACTCGGCTGTGATGGACAAAGCTCCAACAACGCAGCAGAGAAAAGGGCTATTCTCTCGGTACAAAGGAATGTTGGATTGGATAAAGTTGAGCCTAGCTTGTGTAAGGCGAAGTTAATGGAACTTGTGGTACTGTACAAACTAAAAACTCCATGTTACAAGGTAGTCGAAATTGCTAGAGTATAGTTTAATCATGCTTCCTCCATATCATCCTCATTTAAATACGAGAGAATATAAGAGCCTAAGTGAAAATAAATGTAGCAAAAAACAAGAACTTTACACTCAGTGAGGTTGAAATGCTGATAAAAGAAGTTATTGCAAATGTTACATCACACGACTGGTTTCAGATTGTCAGCCATACTAATAATGTAGTTGAGGAGACATGGATTCATGAAGGACTGTGTCAGGTTTTGAGTAATACTTTACTTCTCTTGTTGGTGTGTTAACACCAGCTTCTTTTGCATAAACAAGCAGAGTCTACAGGTATACACCTCACTAACATTCTAATGCAGTTTAAACTGTGGCAGGGTCTAAAAACAGTGTATTATTAAACTAACACTGAGGGCAAGACATGTCCATAGTTATGATAAAGTGCATTTTCAGTATAAAAATACGTGTGTTGCTTCTTAACTTGTATTGTTGCAAAACCCACACCAATTCTCGTTTCACAGCTCCTTAAAAATTACAGTATTTCATTTTTAAAAAATCAGTAGTTGCTTGAATATTGCGGTAGATATGGAAGTTTGGCATATCAATTATGTGGCAAAATACTCTTCACTTTGCATGGTATCATTTGCCAAAATCTTGTGTTGATATCTCAAACCTTTTATGAGATACGAGGGATTGATGATATTTCATTCTGGCTTTTTCACTGGTCATTGCTTTCATGACGAAGCCCTTTACTTACATTCCATTTTCTCGATTTTGGAGAGAGATAACGATATCCTTCAAGGTGTGAAAAATAATTTAATATGCTATCCAAATTTCACATGCAACTACATATGACCTAACATACAGAAAACTCAAATTCATAGCACCCTACTTTTCAGTGTAAATTTCTAGAATTTCTTGCAGTGGTTTAGCTAATGCCAAAATATCACAGGAACTATGACCACTAATGAAATGATAGGTAATTTACCAAGAAGCTAACGAATAAAACTATAAGATGAGCGAGGTGCAGAGTTTATTACGGTATAGTTTCTTTAAAATCGTGAAATAATGATTGCAGATTGGCCAGCGTGCGCGGCTGGCAGATTACATGCCAAACAGGTCTGGCGATATCGTCGCCTGCTGACGCATTCAGCGCACACTGGCAACTACACTTCCTTCCACTCACTCCATACTGAACTGTCAAAAGTCGTAATTAATTTTAAAAGCATTATAGTATTAACATTACTTGTGGAGCATTCTGTGCAATGGTGTTCAGCACATCATGTTTACATGGAGTTTAAAAATTACACAGTTACAAGTTTAAAAATTACGCAATCACATGAATATAACAATAAGATACTGATAAACACAGTTTTTAGCATGTTACAAGGAGTTACACAAATATATATCAATAGAAGGTATGCTTTTTTATCTTCAAATAACTAACTACCCACAATGAATTCATACTATGTAATTATCATACATTAAACTCAGTTGATGGTATCTGAAAAAATAGTTACATGTGAACACACTACTTTAATTTTTAGCTTCAAGATATTTTTTACAAGTGTACCGATAAATTTTACTTTTGGTAACAGACATATTTTCAGTCATCCTTATATAGTGTATCAAACTGTTGCTAGAAAGCATCCTGTATTTACATTGCTTTGCCAGTTAATTTGAGCCAGTTCCCTTGAATCTGTTAATCAATTGTACTTCTTGGGATCTAATTATGGATATTTCTGTTCCATGTTGCAGTACAGTAAGTCTTTACATAACTATCTGTTTCAAGTATTTATCGTACTGTTAATATGTTTAGTTCCTTAAATTTATTCCTGTGAGATTCTTAAAAATATAATTTTGCTGTACATGTCACAGATTTCTTTAGTAGCTTTAGTAATCTTTATAGATGCACATTTGCAGTATTTTCACAGATGGGGATAGCATTTAATTGGTGTGAAAGAACTAGTCCATATTACCTTGTTAGTTGTTTTGTGTGTTTATTGTCCTCCACATTTTTGTCATCAGGAATACGTTTGAACTGGTGATACTGGTATACGATTCTTGCTTGTCAAATACCTAACCACCGTCATCCCCAGGACCTTATAATGAACTATTCTTTTAACTACAAGTTTCCTAGCTTGCAGTAGTATCTTTCAGGGTTTGTGTTTTGTTTTCATATATTTGCTTTTTTGTTCTTGTGTTAACATTTATAAATATGTTACTTTTGCTGAAGCAGCTGTTTCCATTTCCTATATATAGAGAAGCTTTCTTCTGTAAGTCATCTATTGAAGCACTACTAGTATCAACTGAAGTGTTATCTGCGCGCATGCACTCATTATTTTGGACCATGTCGGCAAGATGGCGCCGAATGAAACTTTGTTCTGTAACGATGTCTCAGTTTCCTTAAAAAGTGATAGTGACGTGTGTAAAATCTGCGTAAGAAAGGTAAAGAGAGGTATCCTATGCATCCAGTGCAGGTCGTGGTATCACGACAAATGTGTTAAAGTGAATCTAAAATACATAAAAGACGAACATGACTGGACATGCCGTCAGTGCGTTGTGAGTGTCACGAAAAACGAGGTAATGGACACGATAAAATCAAAAGAAAAAATAATAAGTGTGCTTACAGAGGATTTAATGACTATAAATACGAAATATGAAGAACTTCGGCAGAAATATCAAGAACTGGAAACGAAATACAAAGAGATAGAGCGAGATCATCGTCTAGCACAAGACAGTGTTGTTAACCGTCGTTCTGCGCAAAAAACGTGGCGTTTGCCGAAAAAAACAAATAAACAGACAGTGAGTACAGTTCCGGCGATACCGCTAGCAAATAAATTTACAACACTAGACGAAGACTGTGATAAGACAAAGAACAATGACGAACAAAAATCAGTGACGAAACTTCCAATCGAGTGCGCAGCCAAGAAAACATCTAATACGAAAAATAAACCAGTGAACATCAAACGACGAGTTGTTGTACTTGGTGATAGCCACGCCAAGAAAATTGCCGAAAAAATAAATGAGTACAGTACGTTATTCACGGCAACAGGTATGACGAAACCCAGTGCACCTTTGACTGAGATAATTAAGAGCAGCAACTCACTTAATGACCTATCTAAGAATGATGCCGTCATAATCATCGCTGGAAGTAATGATGTATACAGAAATGAGAGTAAACATGCGACCCGGTGTTTAAAAACTACATTACTTCATATGAAAGTTCCGAACATCATAGTTACTAGTTTGCCTCACAGATACGACCTGCAAGACAATTCCATCGTAAATCTAGAGCTTGCAAAAGTAAACAGACAGTTCTCCAAAATATGCAAGTCCCAACAAAATGTAACATTTCTTGATCTTCCAGATGCAAGAGATTTGTTTACGAAACATGGACTACATTATAATAACGCTGGCAAGTCATACGTTGGCAAAATGCTAGCGAAATTAATACAAAAAGACGACGACGTTGCAAGAAAACCAATTACTCTGCAACCAGTTTCGACCAAGGAAATGGATAAACGAGAAAACAATTTCAAAATCGCAGCCACAGCGCCAGCTCAAACAGCAACATCACGTCCAGAAGATGAGACGGTGCCAGAACCAGCCTCAGAACATACAGCAAAGACTGAAATTATCGTCAAGAAAACTGTACCTACTCATCATCCAGATGTTGACACACAGGGAAACTGATGAAGGGGGCCAGTTCTATCCGAATTTGGCCCAATACAACGAATCCAGAACAAGCAGTCAACACTCAGGTGGACGTTCCGTTACTTTATAGTCAAATTAGTTTTAAAGATCCTCTACCTAATAATATATGCAGTAGTAATTTCGTTATGCACTTGAACATAAGAGGTCTGTCTGAAGGAATGATCAGGAAGCTTTATGATATAGAAATTTTGCTAGAAAGTGTGAAACAATCTGTTAAAGTAATATGCCTTAATGAACATTGGCTAAAATCTGAAAATATCAGTCTCCTAAATAAACTTACAGGTTATAAACTGGCTACCAGCTTTTGTAGGACCAATGGGTATGGAGGCTCTTGCATATTAGTTCATTCCACGGTAGACTATGATATCAGACAGAATTTTAGCCATCTGAATGAAGAAGGCACATTTGAAAGTTGTTGTATAGAACTTAAAGACTATAACACACTAATTATCAGCATATATCGCACCCCTGGGTACCATATAAGCTCTGTATTTTTAGATAAGTTTGATACATTGCTACATAAATTAAAATGTGAGAAACTGTACAAGAAAGTGGTTATATGTGCTGACTTCAACATAGATGTAAGGACTAATGACAAATTTTCTTCACACTTAAAGAACCTGGTAGCCACAAATGGGCTAAATCTCAATTTCGATCAGTATACAAGAATTACAGCAAGCTCTGCAACATGTATTGACAATATTGTAAGTAGTTATAATTATTATGTAAAAGAAAAGTTTCTTCTAGATTTAGGAGTATCAGACCATAAAGCACTATTTGTATCACTACCAAAGCAAAATTCAGTCTGCACAACAAAAAGATGTAGGAATTTCAGTCAAGAAAATGTGGAAGTATTTTGCAAAAAACTAAGCCAAACCAAGTGGACAGTCAGCAAACACACTTCCACAAGTGACAATTACAATAACTTTTTAACTGAATTCTTGGGTATATTCAATGAATGCTTCCCTTTTGTAACAGTGAAGACCAGGTCCCAAAAAAGTAGATCCTGGGTAACAAAAGAAATTAGAGTGTCTAGTGCTACTAAGAGGAAACTGCATATGGAGGCAAAAGTAAATCGAAGCCCTCAATTTCTTAAGTATGTAAGCACATACAAAAAAACATTTGACAAAATAGTTAAACTAGCAAAACGTACTGCAAATAACGACTTCATTTCAAATGCAAAAAACAAATCAAAAGCTGTTTGGTCTGTTATAAGAAGTGAAGTCGGCAGTGAGGCAGAGAGAAAATGCCCTTCTAAAATAGTGATAAATGGTAGAGCTGTTACAGAACCCAGTGCCATTTGTGAATCATTCAATGACTTTTTCATAAACTGTAACAAATTTGGTGACTGTTCACCAACAAATACAAAGCCCAATATGACAGATAGCAATTGCACATGTTTTAAGTTTTCTCATGTTTCCATCTCAGATGTAATCAAAATCATAATGTCCCTAAAAAATTCAAAATCTGCGGGGTGGGATGAGGTCCCCATTGAAATAATAAAAATAGTCCGTCACAGTATTGCATATCCACTCTCTTTCATAATCAACCAATCATTTGATGAGGGATGTTTCCCAGATCGATTAAAACATGCAGAAGTTCGGCCCATACATAAAAAAGGTAAACAAGATGAATTGGGCAACTATAGGCCAATCTCACTGTTACCAATTTTCTCAAAAATATTTGAAAGAGCTGCATGTGATCAGATTGAAAATCACAATTCATCTAACAGCATTATCTTAGGCAATCAATATGGTTTCAGAAAAGGCCGCAGCACAATCCATGCAATAAATGAATTAGTCACAAAAGTCAGCAGATGTCTTGATGATAGAATGTGTGTGTCAGGCATCTTTTGTGACCTGTCCAAAGCCTTCGACACAGTAAATCATGACCTGCTTCTCCAAAAATTGGCACGCTATGGTTTTCAAGGCAAATCTCTTAGCTGGATGTCATCATACTTGGCAAACAGAAAACAAAGAGTACTTATTAACATCAACGGCAAGAAATTTCTCTCTGGCTGGAAAATCACTCAATTAGGTGTTCCACAAGGCTCAATATTAGGGCCACTGCTTTTTCTATATTATATTAATGATATGCCATGTCAGGTCCAGTCTGATACTATCCTCTATGCAGATGACTCAACAGCTGTAGTCTGTTGTAAAAATGAGGTAGACCTAATTCGTCATATTGAACAAACACTTGGGGAAGTAGAGGCATGGGTCAAAAACAATAACTTGACATTAAATTTTACAAAAACAGAAATTGTTCATTTTACCACAAAACAATCTGCACAGTCTATAAGTGAAATAAGGTATATGGACAAAAAATTAGAGACTGCAGACTGTGTCAAATTCCTTGGCATGTTAGTCAATAAAAACCTGTTATGGAGTCACCATGTGGACAACATACTGGGTCGACTGAATAGCCTTGTATATATTATGAATATCTTGTATAGTATTACTGATTTAGCTGTAAGAAAAACCGTATATAATGCATATTTTGTTTCAGTCATTAGGTATAGTATAATTTTCTGGGGGTCTGAAAAAACAAATTTACTTAGAGCTTTTAGACTACAAAAAAGAATCATCCGAGCAATGGTGGGAGCAAAACCAAAGCAACACTGCAAACCTTTATTTGTAAAACTGGATCTAATGAGCATTCCAAGCATATACATCTATGAAACTCTCACTTTCACGAAAAGAAACCCACAACTTTTTGAGGGCAACTTCTTCTTGCATCAATATGATACTAGACATAGAATGAGCTACATGTTACCTACCCACCGTTTAAAATCATATGAAAAAACCCCATACTATATGGGCATGAAATTTGTAAATAAAATATGGAAAGATATGGATGACCCAAATGTAAAAGGTACCAAAAGAGACCTGGAAAAATATCTGAAAGATAAATGTTACTATAGTGTAGAAGATTTCATGAATGATAACAATGCATTATAATTGTAATTAAAATACCTCTTTGAAGATGTTACACCATGTATATTATTAGTTTATTGTCTATTTTTAGTATTGTTATATATAGTGCAAAACTGACAAGTCACCTATGTCACAATCTTTCATTGTATAAGGCATGTTATGTGATAATAAAAATTGAATTGAATTGAATTGAATTGAATTACACATAAAATGAAAAGTAGTTGGCCATGCACTGACGCTCGAAACATGTTGTATTTAACAAATTCAAAATTCTAATAGACATTTGCAATAGTATTTTTCGCTTTATGTTTTATTTTTACAAAGATTTCTCTACTTTCCATGAATGATTTGTGATTTTGGCTGCTTTCCCCCTTATGCTATTAATGAACTGGTGCTTCCTGTCGGAAGATTCAAGTGGCATCCTGGAGACATTTTCGCTGGTGGCTCACAAGTCCGATGCGAGAGCCGACTTGACGCCCACAAGCGCCTTATGTCATAGCATTGAAGCTTTTACGATACCAGCAACATTAATCAGCGACACACTTTTAAATCGTCGAATACCCTAAATCGATTATAAAATACCTTAAAAATGAATGTGAAACCCAAAAAGGACATAAACTCGGAATTACTTACCCAAACTTCCGGAGTTTCAGTTTAGAAACGTCAGTGTGGCTACCATGGTACACGTCACGATGTGTACCATAGATTAGGTTTGTAAGCGACATTGTTGTCTTTGCGAGTACACATTCTGCTCACGAGTTTTGATATGTTTCGCGAAGTCTTTGAAATGGATGGCGGTGAATGAGAGTGGCGTGTTTAGCCGGATTAACGTTTGATATTAAATTGATTAATGAATTGGTTGTGAGTGTGTGGCTGTTTACTAATAATGAACTAGGTCAACATTGTTTAATTTAAAATTCGCGAAATCGCTGAGTTGCAGCGAATAGTGGTTCGTAGAACTTCTGTGAAGCAGCAGTTGACATAAGCGTCCTACGTGTCTCTATAGTTAGTTGATAAGTGTGAAGATGGTTGTACCTACAGCAAGTAGGAGTGGACAGGCTCCAATATCGAATTCGTCTGGATGGAAGAGCCTCATAACATTTACGGTTCTATTTTTAGCGTGGATTTCTGGTTTTGCATCCAGATTGTTTGCTGTGATAAGATTTGAGAGTATCATCCATGAATTTGATCCATGGTGAGTATGGCAAAACTTCTGCAGCTGATTGGAGAAGATGCTGTTATTTGTTATCTGCGTCAGAATGTTAAACTCCATCCATTTCGTGTTACCAATCTTGCGTATGCCTTCTTAGGAAAGCCTGGTGTGGTCGATTGAAGTTGGCGATACCTGACGTCTGCTTTAAGCCGTGACGTATGATGATATAGCGCGTGACATCATACAAGTGAAAACATTAATATTTATTTATTTTTGTGCTTCCTACAGTACTCCTGTATTGTGAACCGAAACTTAGCCATCTTAGAGTCCAGATTGTCATCGTCATCATCACCACCGCCATTATTATTATTGTTGTTGTTATTAGGTTTACACTGCCATCGACTTCAGTGCCCACCCTCCCCGATTATCTGACGTACCTGAATGATCATTTTACGTTCTACCATGTGAAAAATCCTATATTACCGTCGACCAGAAATGTTTATTTTCATTAACTTAGCGTTGTTCAGTAATAAAGTTATAGCACCATTTTCTCATCTAGTTTTGCAGGTAAATAATTTTTGATGATTTTTAATAAATTACCCCCCTTACTTGACTCTTAACCCCATTTGCTCACGTTTGGGACTTCCAGCTAAGTAAAAACTTTCTTTAGGCGCCCCATACAATACAGAATGATTGAATTCCGTGCAAATATATACAAATACAAACTGCGTATCCAATGACACTGATTTTCATATAAATATATGCCATTCACCCATGAAATCATCTGATGAAATATCTAATTTATAATTGTAAAAAAAGGCTATACAATGTTTGAACTATTAAGACCCTTTCATAAAGCAGTGCACCCTACTGTCAGTTTGTCATGAGATGCCTTATGAGTGTCTCAAGTTACATGGTTTCCAGATATTTTCATCATTTAATAATACATTCACAAAACTTGTATTTATAATTTGTTGCAAAATCTTGTAACCCAGGATGGTGTTTTTGGGCTACATTGATTAATGCCAAGAGGAACCGACATTTTTGAATCTGTGAAATGAACCCTTACAGATCAGTAACAGTTGTAAGAGACATGCAAACTTTCACTGGGTCCATGATTTTTCAGTTTCTGCCTCACTCACACTGGGTATCATTAGATCATTTTTATTCATAACCCAGTCACCAATGCAAATTTGCCTTCATTCTGTATAGTCATGTTATGCCAAAAATTGTTACCTCCATTGTGTGGAGGTACATTAGAGCACACAAATATTACGTCTTGATCAGTCCCAGTAGACAAAAAAACGCAGCATACTAGTATGTGGTCTATGCTTATTCCAGTTTCAAAAAATTGAAGTGTTTAATATAAATACTACTAGAAAAAGCAGCTAGGGATCATTGACAACGCCACATCATGCATACTCCGAAGTCTGATTTGATTCAGTAGACACTACCTCTTCATTAGTTACCTGATCTAATCTTCAGTATTCTGACATGCTTTCAGAAAGCACTTCTAACAGTTAAATTTATATTAACATACCTATTTCCTCTTTTGAATTAGTTTTGCTTGCCATCATCAGTCTGCATGTTATATCCTCTCTACATCTGTCATTTCTTCTTCTGTCCAAATAGTAATACTCATTGACTGTTTCTAGTATTTCATTTCTTAATTGATTCCCTCAGCAGCACCTTATTTAAAGTTGTACTCACCGATATCCTTTCTTCAGTTTTAATGCTGATATAACCTGCTTTCAAGACATACCCATTCCATTCCAAGCCCTTTGCTGTCTCTGACAGAATTTCAGTGTCAACTATAGTTCTTTCTAGTTTCCTTTACTGTTAGCTCTATGTGTCAATTGCATAATATGGAGATAGGGTACAATTATCACTCCCTTGTGACCTACTGCTTCCTTTTAAAGTGCGTTGAATCTTAGAACTATGCAAGTTGTAGATAATCTTTTACTCTTGCTACATTTTGTTGATGATAACTTCAGAATGTGTGTCCGCGTGCGCGGACACACACACACACACACACACACACACACACACAGAGAACACAATATTAATTATAAGTTTCTTTCAGTTGTCTTGACCTTCCTTTCAGCCATCCCTTCTCTGCATTCTGCTGGCTTGCCACCTGAGCTGTTAACGTTTGCACAGCTTTATCTATTTTTCTCCAAAGTTTTCTGTAATTTTCCTACACATCATCCATCTTTCTCATAGTCCTGCGTGCTTCTAAGATTTAACATTTATCCTCAGATTAATTGAAGTGTTCAGTGCAGCTTTGTTGACTCAGAACCAAACTGTGACCTTTCAACCTAACCTAGACTTCGGACTACACTACAGATAAGTCTGTCATCACAACCCATATTTAAAAAAGCTAGGTGCAAAGAAAATATTGTCAGTGTTCTGTTCTCTTTCCGATGTGCACATATAACGTCCAATGCCACATTATCATTAAGATACGGTACAAAGTCGACATCTGGTGTTGGTAGGTGCAGTTGACCCTTCTCCTCTAATCATTCTTGCTTTGCCAATTTGCATTTTTTGTTATTAATCTCATTATTTATATCTCTCTGTTCACTTTCACTTGATTCATTGGCTGTATTTTATATTTTTGTGTTTCATCAGTTATGCTGAGTATCTCACACATTACCCAAGGATTTTCACTGGGTCATTTTCTTTTTACCTTATTATTACTCTGCTGCCTCCCCTATTTTCATCCCTCAAAGCTGTTTGTCTTCTATTGTACTTCATTCTTCATTCATCAGCAATTCCCTAATGCTATCTTTGGCATTTTCAGCAACCTCCCATTTTCAGTTTATATAAATGCTACTCCTTAGGTTTCTACAATTCTGCAATATCTTCAACTTTAATCTGCAGTTCATAACTGTCATCTATCTTTTCCAGTGTAAATAAGTAAATTTATGATGATATATTTGGGTAAAGAGGAATATTTGATATTAGTAGTTAGCTTTGATCAGTGGCATAGGAAATATGTGACTAACATCGAAATAACAGGGCGGCTGTAATGTGATACCAGTGGCGATTTTTTCAATCGAGCTAGGCTACAGATCAGGTATTTTTGCTTTCACATCCTGTGGCATCACCAACCTTCCAGACGAACCTTGCTATGTTGCAAGTCAACCTGGCACAGCCAGCAGCTGGCTTTTTTGCATTCATATTGTTGGTTTTGCCAAGTGATAATGAGACTGTGAAAATACACACCAGAAGTTGATGTCACTGCAGCCATTAACATTACATCACTGGTGAAGGCCAACAATTAGTATTGATTATACATCTTGACCCATATCATATTACAAAACAAAACAGTTCATTGAATAGAAATGTTCTCACCAAGAAAAATTGTTGGTAATCTACTACATGAATTTCTGCTGTGGTTGGTGTATTGCTCATTGGCCAGTCAGTGTTGATGTATCGAAACAGCTGAAATTTGCACCCTCTGCTTGCCCAATGGTACATTAAAGCTACCAATATGTGCCATTGACAGTGATCCTTGACATAACGGTTATCTGGCTTGTGATGTCTTAAATGTGCAGGTAGAAAAGAGTATTGTGTGTATGTATTGTGCTTCTATATCATTTATTGGAATACAGGCTGTTGTAGAAGATGGATCTAGAGCATAGAACAAAGCCTAGTTGATGTTGGAAGGGGACAGTTTGATTGTGCATTGACAAAATCAATGAATGTAATGTCATGTGAATAACATAATTTAAATTACTGGTTTATATCTGTCATTTTGACAGTCAAAGGCTGACACTGGTAAGTTCAAAATCCCCCTCCATAAAAAAAAAAATACATACATTAAGAGAATACTGTTGAAGAAATGCTATTTGAAAGATGCTAAGAGCATTTAGTGCATGGTTGTAAAATACTGCCGTAATTTAATAGGCCTATTGTGTGAAGGCATCAAGTATTTGTCATTACAAATTGTCCATAAATAATATGGAGAAACAGCAAAAGTATTTGACATTTATGGTAAACAGCCCAGTGAATGTTGTACAAGTTTGTGGTTAAGCCTCTTAATTGTTAATGTTATCCATTGAGTAGGCATAGTTTTATGAAGAAAGTATAAACACAGTAGCCACACTGGTGCTTTAAGAGTAAACTCGGGCGCTAATGACAAAAAAAAAAAAAAAATTCATTTCTTTTTTTATATTACAAGTCTCAGTGTATCGAACTTGTAAAAAATATGCTAGTGTGTGCATATGCAGTCCCATAAGTGAGCCTATGTCTTTCGAGTGTAATGGAAGTAAGACTCTTAAATAATGTCACTGTAGACAGACTGCTATTATTTATGGAACTTTTCCTGACCGCGAGACTCCCTAGTTCTGAATCATTAGCCATTGGAAGACTTTTGATTACTATTTTTTGTGTTGGTCAATTACATTATTACAGATCTAATGCTACTATGTGTAGCGAAGTAGTAGCCACTAGACAAGATAATGGCTGTCATGTTGTGCTACTTGGAATGTTTGTTTGAGATTTTGCGGTGAAACAATATCACAACTATTGCAGCAGTTACCTATGATTTCTCAGGGAAATATTATTGGAGAATGAAGTGAATTGAGAGAAACAAGTAATCTGAAAACAGATGCTGCCTTTGTAAACTGAAATGACATTTGTAAGCATAAGTACCGTTTTTGAAATTGAACAATGAATATAATTAATTTTTGACAACATAGTGGAATTGGATAAATAAAAAATCTTCTAACCAAGCAGTGGCAGGAAAGCACACACGTAAAAGGGGGTTATACTTATGCAAGCTTTTGGAGCCAGTGGAGCCTTCTTCAGACAGAAGGGTTTGAAGGGAAGGAAGAGGGGTGAAGGAAAAGGACTGGAGAGGTTTAAGAAAAGGGGGATATTTTGGAAAAGTCATCCAGAACCACAAGTAAGGGGACACTTTCCAGATGGGATGAGAAGGAAGGACTGATTGTTGGGGACCAGATAAGATTTGAAAACCTTAAAGCTGAAATATGGAAGACAGAGTAATATGCAAGACAGATTTACTGCAAAAACGTCATGCGTGAGTTAATAAGAGTGAAGAACTAAGTACATTGTACGTAAGAGAGATGGGAGGAGGACGGCGAAAAATTGACAGATCAGAAAGTGATAGATGTAGAAAACTAAAATGGAGTGAAGAAAGGAGTAGTTACTGTGAAGAAATGCTGATACGGAAGAAATTAACTTAAATTAATGCCAGGTGGGTGGCAAAAACCAAGGACATGTTGTAGCAATAATTCCCGCCTGCGGAGTTCTGAGAGACTAGTGTCCGGGGAAAGAATCCAGATGGTGCATGTGATGAAAAAGACACCACCATCACAACTGTCATGTTGTAGAGCATGCTCTGCAGTAGGATATTGTGTGTTGTCGATACACACACTCTGCCTGTGCCAATTCATCCTGACTAATAACTTGGTGATACTTAATGCTGATGTAAAAAGCCAAACAGTGTTTACGTAACAGCTGGTGTATGACGTGTCATTTCACAGCTGGCTCTCCCTTTGATGGTGTATGTTTTGTCAGTTATGGGGCTAGTATAGGTGGTGGTAGGAGGGCGCACAGGCAAGTCTTGCAGTGGGAATGGTCACAGGGGTAGGAGCCACAGGGTAGAAAGATGGATGCAGAAGGAGCGTAGGGTCTGACAAAGATATTGCGGAGCCTGGGAGGGCAACAGGAAGCTATTCTAGGTGTGGTGTGCAAAATCTCAGACAGAATGGAGCTCATTTCAGGCCGTGATTTTAGGAAGTCATGGCCTTGTCGAAGTAGCTGATTGGTACATTCAAGACGAGGATAATACTGAGTGGCTAGTGGTGTGCTCTGAAGTTCCGAAGTCATTTTTTGGAGGGATTAGCAGTACCACGATTGGATGTGATGGGCCGGGAAATCTGGCCTTCGATGAGGACAAGATCAACATCGAGGAATTTGGTATGGAATTGGGAATAGGACTATCTGAATTTTGATTGGGAGAAGGTATTTAAAAATTCCATGAATTTTAAGAGGTCAGCCTCACCATGAGTCCATATGGCAAAGATGTCATCAGTGTTTCTGAACCAAACCAGGGGCTGGAGACTTATGGATCTCAGGAAAGCCCCTCCAAGCGATCCATTAAAAGGTTGGAATAAGAAGTAGCCATCCTGGTTACCATGGCAGTATCTATGATCTGTTTGTTTGTGTGCCCCTCAATGGCGAAATAGTTGTTGGTAAGTATACTTACTTCACCCAAACCAAGTACCCCCACCTTTTACCTCCTTTCTAAGAGCCACAATCAACATGGCCGTCCTATAGTTTCTGGCTTCACAGTACCCACCAAACATATACCAAGTTTAGTTGGTCAGCACCTGCGACACACAGTACAAAGACTTCCCTCCTATGTTAAATACACCAAGCATTTCCAAGATCACCCGAAATCCGTTCCCCTCTCACTCCCACCACACACCTTGCTTGTCACCATTGATGCTACCTCCCTCTGTACCAACATTCCCAACATACATGGTCTGTGTGCTGCTGAACATTTCCATAGTCAGCAACCATCTGATTCCAAACCTACGGCATCCTTCCTGCTCACCTTAATCAATTTTATACATACACACAAAAAATAACTTTGGAGCACATCACTAGTTTCTCAGTATTATCCTGGTCTTGAATGTATTAATCAGCTACTTCGACAAACCCTGTGAGTCCTACCCCTGTGACCGTTCCCACTGCAAGACTTGCTCTATGCACCCTCCTACCACTACCTATACCTGCCCTGTAACTGACAAAACATACATAATCAAAGGGAGAGCCAGCTGTGAAATGACACAACATTTACCAGCTGTTACGTAAACACTGTTTGGCTGTTTACATCAGCATAAGTACCACCAAGGTCTCAGGATGAATTGGCATAGGCAGATAGTGTGTACTGACAACACACAATATCCTGTTGCAGAGCATACTCTACAACAAGATAGTTGTGACCTCGGTGCCTGTTTCTTCACATGCGCCATCTGCATTCTTCTCCCAGACACCAGTTTCTCAGAACTCCGTAGGTTGGAACTAGCACTACAACCTCACACCCACCTGGCCTTAATTTATGTTCTTCAGAGTACCTACTCCTTTCTTCACTCCATTTTAGTTTTCTACATCTTTCATTTTCTGACCTGTCTATTTTTCGCCATCCTCCTCCCACCTCTCTTACATACAGTGCACTTAACTTTTCACTCTTATTGACTCAAGCATGACATTTTTGTGGTTATCTTACACCTTTAAGTTCCTGGACTTTCACATCTCATCCATAGCTGTTCCCAACAATCAATCTTTACTTTACTCTCACCCCTGTCTTGCAGTTCTGGGTGACTTTTCTGAAATCTACTCCTTTTCCTAAACCTTTCCAGTCCTTTTCCTTCACCCCTATTCCTTCTCCTTCAATCCTTCTGTCTGAAGACTGAGCCACTGGCTCCAAAAGTGTGCATAAGTATAACCTTGTTTTGTGTGTATATTCTCGTGCTGCCATTTGGTGAGTAGATTTTTTTATCTATCCAATTTATACAATTCTATCTATTTTTGAAATTGGTTATGTCAATAAGACAATTGCCCTAAGTGTAACTGTTATTTCTGTGTGCCATTTGTACTTTCATACTGATGCTCTGTGCAAAATATGTAGCTCACACTTAGTACTAGCATTTTGTGAGGGAGATGGTGCTTGTTCTACCCTCACTACTTTCCACCTTGCTGGGCTGGGTGCAGCTTGCTTCCTCAGTTCCTCGGCAAACTTCTGTGTAAGAAATGTGGCAGACAAAAACAAATAGAAATGGTCATCTGATTTGTCTTTTGGAGATTTGAGGTGACACATTATTAATAGGACTTCAGTATGCTCTGAACACCAGGCTTATTGGTTTACAAGTATTAGTATAAGTTTTTTAAAATTTTTCGAGGCAGCTGAGATTACATATCTGACACATCTCTTAATGTTTAGGGTCACTGGTTTCCGGATTTCTCTTACATGCTCTGCTGAATGATACATTTGTAATACTATATGCGACATGAAATGAATTTTCTGCTGCATACAGCTGTAAGTGTTTCATATAGCCTTGTGAAATGATGTTTCTAAGGCAACATCAGCATGATTGCACACCACTGGATTGTCAGTATCCATTATATAGCGAGATTTGCCCAGAGAAGCAGTATATTAATACAGTTCAAGCAGCGGACTGAATAAAGATAGCCTTTCACCGTGCAGAGGAAATGGTGTATAATAGAGTAGATACAAGAAGTAGACATCATAATCAGTCTGCAGTACTCTCCATCCTAAATCACTGCAACCCACGTCATTCATTTAATTGTTTATAGTCACATTAACGTAATATGTCTAAAGAAAATGTGCTGCCAGAAAAATAAAAGTGAAGTACATGAAAGACATGGGTGGGTGTCAGTAAAACTTCATACACTTGCGCACCATTGAGGTGTGTAAACAATTGGAATTGGAATTATCTGCTACAAGTAGAATGGCCACCAGAATGCATTAGTATTGTTCATGTTTAATGTTGTTGCCAGGGCTGATAGGGTATATAAGAGATGTGAAGGGTATCAGTTGTTGAGGAATCACGCAAAATGACATGGAGTTGCCATGTATTCATGTGAGACAGTGCCGTCACACTGGGTAGATTTTGAAAGAGGCCTTATTGTAGGTTTCCATTTGGCTGGCTGGTTGAATCAGGCAGTGTCCAGAATTGTGCGGAAGTCAAATATGACAGTGACCAGTGCTTTGAACATGAGGGCAGGCATGCTCGTCATCGAAGTTCTTGTTGGAGGGGGTGCTTGTAACCCCTTCATATCTCTGCCTACCATCTGAGTACAAGTAATGGACTCCCAGCAACATTATGTGTCATCCTGCACCATTGGCCAGAGATTAGCAGCAGCCAGGCTGGGGAATCACTGTTCCATGCATAGGCTGCCATTAACACCACAAAAATATGGGTGAATTTGGAGTGCTGCCTTGGCAGGTAAGCATGGCCTGTTGTTGAATGGCATCCCATTGTGTTCAAGAATGAATCATGCATGATTATGGACTACTTCAGATGCCCCCTGATAGTACATGTGGCGCCAAACTGGGAGAAGAGGGGGGGGGGGGCGGTCCAATTCTTCCGAAGTTTTAAAGAGGCACAGCAGTGTTGCTTTTGGTATCATGGTGATGTAACCATCAGATGTTGTTGTTGTTGTGGTCTTCAGTCTTGAGACTGGTTTGATGCAGCTCTCCATGCTACTCTATCCTGTGCAAGCTTCTTCATCTCCCAGTACCTACTGCAACCTACATCCTTCTGAATCTGCTTAGTGTATTCATCTCTTGGTCTCCCCCTACGATTTTTACCCTCCACACTGCCCTCCAATACTAAATTGGTGATCCCTTGATGCCTCAGAACATGTCCTACCAACCGATCCCTTCTTCTGGTCAAGTTGTGCCACAAACTCCTCTTCTCCCCAATCCTATTCAGTACCTCCTCATTAGTTACGTGATCTACCCATCTAATCTTCAGCATTCTTCTGTAGCACCACATTTCGAAAGCTTCTATTCTCTTCTTGTCCAAACTATTTACCGTCCATGTTTCACTTCCATACATGGCTACACTCCATACAAATACTTTCAGAAATGACTTCCTGACACTTAAATCTATACTCGATGTTAACAAATTTCTCTTCTTCAGAAACGCTTTCCTTGCCATTGCCAGTCTACATTTTATATCCTCTCTACTTCGACCATCATCAGTTATTTTACTCCCTAAATAGCAAAACTCCTTTACTACTTTAAGTGTCTCATTTCCTAATCTTATACCCTCAACATCACCCGACTTAATTCGACTACATTCCATTATCCTTGTTTTGCTTTTGTTGATGTTCATCTTATATCCTCCCTTCAAGATACCATCCATTCCGTTCAACTGCTCTTCCAAGTCCTTTGCTGTCTCTGACAGAATTACAATGTCATCGGCGAACCCCAAGGTTTTTATTTCTTCTCCATGGATTTTAATACCTATTCCGAATTTTTCTTTTGTTTCCTTTACTGCTTGCTCAATATACAGATTGAATAACATCGGGGAGAGGCTACAACCCTGTCTTACTCCTTTCCCAATCACTGCTTCCCTTTCATGTCCCTCGACTCTTATAACTGCCATCTGGTTTCTGCCCAAATTGTAAATAGCCTTTCGCTCCCTATATTTTACCTCAGCCACCTTTAGAATTTGAAAGAGAGTATTCCAGTCAACATTGTCAAAAGCTTTCTCTAAATCTACAAATGCTAGAAACGTAGGTTTGCCTTTCCTTAATCTTTCTTCTAAGATAAGTCGTAAGGTCAGTATTGCGTCACGTGTTCCAGTATTTCTACGGAATCCAAACTGATCTTCCCCGAGGTCGGCTTCTACTAGTTTTTCCATTCGTCTGTGAAGAATTCGTGTTAGTATTTTGCAGCTGTGGCTTATTAAACTGATTGTTCGGTAATTCTCACATCTGTCAACACCTGCTTTCTTTGGGATTGGAATTATTATATTCTTGAAGTCTGAGGGTATTTCGCCTGTTTCATACATCTTGCTCACCAGATGGTAGAGTTTTGTCAGGACTGGCACTCCCAAGGCCGTCAGTAGTTCCAATGGAATGTTGTCTACTCCGTGGGGCCTTGTTTCGACTCAGGTCTTTCAGTGCTCTGTCAAACTCTTCACGCAGTATTGTATCTCCCATTTCATCTTCATCTATATCCTCTTCCATTTCCATAATATTGTCCTCAAGTACATCGCCCTTGTGTAGACCCTCTGTATACTCCTTCCACCTTTCTGCTTTCCCTTCTTTGCTTAGAACTGGGTTTCCATCTGAGCTCTTGATGTTCATACAAGTGGTTCTCTTATCTCCAAAGGTCTCTTTAATTTTCCTGTAGGCAGTATCTATCTTACCCCTAGTGAGATAAGCCTCTACATCCTTACATTTGTCCTCTAGCCATCTCTGCTTAGCCTTTTTGCACTTCCTGTCGATCTCATTTTTGAGACGTTTGTATTCCCTTTTGCCTGCTTCATTTACCATCAGATATGCCTTCAAATGACAACCGATAGTGATTGAGGGAAGTCTCCATCCAAGATTACATGCTGTGTACTCCCAACCAAAAAGTTCTCAATGCAGTCACAAATTTCACTTGATACCCCATAAAGCTTTCAGTATTGTCATGTGAGAAAAGCATGAGTTGTGTTTAATGTGATAAATGTTTTCAGAATCCATGCTGGTTGGCATTGAGGAGGTCATTCTGTTCAAGATAGCTCATTATGTATGAGCATAGAATATGTTTCAAGATTCTACAAGAAATCAATGTCAAGGATATTGAGTGGTACTTTTGTGGATCACTTCTACTGCTCTTCTTGTAGACAGATTTGACCTGTGCTTTTTTCCAAGAAATGCTCTCAGTTTTTTGTTTGAGGGATCTACAATAGATTATAGTTAGAAGAGGAGCTAACTAAGCCGTATATTCAGTATAGAATCTGATACGGATTCCATTGGACCCTGGAGCTTTTTTAAGTTTTAATGATTTTAACTGTTTCTCATCACCACTGACACAAATACTTATTTTATTCATGTTTGTAGTGGTGCAATGATTAAAATGGGACAGTTCTCCTTTGTTTTCATCTGTAAAGGAACATTTGAAAATGGAATTAAGTGTTTCAGATATTATTTTTCTACCATCAGTTTCAGTTCCTGTCTCATTCGCTAGGAACTGGACACTTTGGTGCCACTAACAGGCCTTACATATGACCAGAATTGCTTTGGATTCTGTGAAATATCATTTGACAATATTCTGCTATGGTAGTCATTGAAGACATCGCGTATTGCTCTCTTGACAGCCAAACATGTTTCATTTACCATCTTTCTGTCTATAACCTTACACTTTCGTGGTACACTTATGCAGTAATCTCTGCTTCTGTAGCAGTTTCTTTACAGTGACTGTATACCATGAGAGTTCCTTCCCATTATGAACTGTTCAACTGGATACATGACTATACAGTGCTTTTAAACTTGAGCCATGGTTCGTCTACAAGCTCCTGTCCTGTGCTGAAACTTTCAAATTCCTTGTTGAGATACCACTCTACTGATTTTTTTTATCTAGTTTACTTAACATATATATCTGTGTGCTTGTTCTAGTTGTTCTTTGTACTGCAAAAATCAATGTTGCCATAACTGCATCATGGTCACTGATACCAATCTCGGCATGGACATCCTCAAAGAGATCAGGTCTACTTGTTGCCATTAGATCCAGTGTATTTCCATCATGAGTGGGGTTCCAAACTATCGTTCTAGTTAGTTTTCAGAGAAGGAATTTAGTAAGTATTTGCAGGATGTCTTATCACACCCACCACCAACAAAACTGTAATTTTCCCAATTAACTGTTGGCTGACTTAAGTCTCCACCAATGATTACCATATGATTGGAAACCTTATTTACAATGAACTGAGGTTTTCTCTAAATATTTCAGTTACTTCAGGAGATGAGTCTGGTGGGCAATAGAAGGATCCACTTATTATTTTATGCCCACCCCTGATAATGAGTCATGCCCAAACAATCTCACATGCCACTTCAATTTCTGTCTCAGTGGATTTGGGTTTCTTGTCTATTGCGACAAATACATCACCACCTAAAGGGTGTATTGGTGTTACAAGAGAATTAGATTGGCATAAAAATGATGCATCTATTTTATTAACTATTGTGCATTGGTTTTAAATTTTGAAGCCAGGAGGTTATAAGTTTTAAAGACTGAAACTGTAATTATTTTGAACAGAAAGTATATCTTGTCACGCAGGGGGTGGGAGCTTACCACTTATTTTGAAGAATGTGATGAAAATGTTTGTAATATTGTTCTTTCTATTTGTGTGCAACCTAGTATTTTTGACTAGTGTCCTTGAGAATCCCCATCTTTATTTACATGATCCTGATGTGTGGTTTACAGTATTACTCCAATAGCACAAGGATTTTTTTAAACTTTCCAACAAACTCTCTTACGCTTATGTTTGTTTATATTTTCATTAAGTGTACATTGTTTATTGTTGAAGTTTATCATTTTTTCCCTTCGTGTTTATATTTTGATGTTTTGTACTCTTTTTTTTATTTTGCAGGTTCAATTATAGAGCAACAGCTTACATGGTGAAAAATGGGTTTTACCAGTTCCTGAATTGGTTTGATGAGAGAGCATGGTATCCTCTTGGCAGAATTGTTGGAGGGACTGTTTATCCAGGACTGATGATTACCTCTGGCAGTATACATTATGTTCTACATTCTCTGAATATACCTGTTCACATTCGGGACATATGTGTTTTCTTAGCTCCTGTTTTTAGGTATGTTTGATACCGTAACAGCTTGACACTTTTATAATGCCAGTAACCATATATACATATTTGTAATTATTATAATTGTCTTGTTGCCATCATGAAAATTTAGATAGCACTTTATTTTATATTAACATGTCAGCAATAATCTTTTTGTGTACTTACCATTTTCAAATGCCCAATTGTGTGTCACTTGTTTTAGTTATAAAATATACTACAATACCAAACCTGTTTTTAATACATTGTGCGTTGTATGGACTATTTTTCACATGATGTACAGTTAAACGCCAGCAATGGTTAACCTTTACTTTGTGAAATTTTAAGTGTGTTATAAAAAGCAGTTTTTTTATTGAATATTTCTTTGGTCTGGAGCTCTTTATATTGATATTGTTAAAGTGTGAGCCACATAAAGATTGTGTTGGCAACATACATTATGATAACTGATGCCAAACATCAGTGTTGCTATTCTTTGATCATCTACCTGCAAGCATGGAACAAATCAGTTTTGAGACCAGGAGCCATCACAATGTGTGTATGTAACCCACGCCAAACCACAAAGTGAGGTGTGCAGCAGTGAGACAATGGACTCAATCTCAGGAGCACTGGGATTCAGTTTTCTGACTGGCTATCCAGATTTAGGTTTTTACCATGATTTTCATAAATTACCTAGGCCTCTAAGGCATTTGTTACTACCGTCCCTTTGAAAAGAACACCCATGATTTCTTACACTAGTCTTCAGCAATATGAGCCTGAAAAACTTGCAGTTGTAAAGATTGTTTTATATCTTACATCAAAAGTGTATTGATGAATGATTTCTTAACAGTGACTCAGCTTTTTCCATTGTGCTGCTCTGCATTAACTTTGGACTACTGTTCTAAGAACAGAAATTTTTCTTGATTAGACAATTCACTTTTTTAAAAATAAAATAGCTAATATTATGTCAAGACATATTTAAAAACCTATGTCTGCCTGTGTCTGTATATGTGCGGATGGATACGTGTGTGTGTGTGTGTGTGTGTGTGTGTGCGCGCGCGCGCAAGTGTATACCTGTCCTTTTTTTCCCCCCCTAAGGTAAGTCTTTCTGCTCCCGGGATTGGAATGACTCCTTACACTCTCCCTTAAAACCCACATCCTTTCATCTTTCCCTCCCCTTCCCTCTTTCCTTATGAAGCAACCTTGGGTTGCGAAAGCTTGAAATTTGTGTGTTTTTTATTGTGTCTATCTACCAACCCTTTCTCATATGGTAAGTCACAGCTTCTTTGTTTTTTATATATATACACATATTTAAAAACAGATTTTTATTTGTATATATATTTATATATGTTCACAAAACCATTATTGCAGTGGCCTGACAGCAATTGCTACATATCTGTTAACAAAAGAATTGTGGTCACCAGGAGCTGGCCTCTTTGCAGCATGCTTCATCGCAATTGTTCCTGGCTATATTAGCCGATCAGTAGCTGGAAGTTACGACAATGAAGGGATAGCTATATTTGCTTTACAACTAACGTACTATTTATGGGTAAGATTACAGTTAATATTGTCTAGAATCATTGTTAAATTGTGTATTGCCATATGTATTGCAGTTGAAAGTTATTGTTACAAAACAAATTTAGGTTTCATTACACAATAGAAATACGTTTATTTCTCCATTATAGCTGTGAATTTTAATTTACTTCAGGAGGCAACATTATTAGTTGTGCTAATAGCGACACACACAAAGTATTAGACACTGTCCTATATTTTGAAACTGTTAATGCCTTGATCCAACAATCCACGTGTGTGCTGCTAGTTAATAGAGCCCACCGGGCACAATACTGTAGTTAGGCCATCAGCCATGTTGCCATTGTCAGGTACACTGATGAATTGAGTTCCTGCGGGGTGTGGCTTACTTATATCCCCTTCCCTATGCCTGTTGTTCCTTACACGGTACATACCTGAAGGCTGCATGTCAGGAGCCATGGAGGCGATGGTGTCGGCATCCGCGGTACCATAGATTTAGTCATTCTGTCTGCCATGGCTGCTAGAACACACGCAGGAGGGGATATAAGTCAACTGCGTACCCTCTGGAGCTCAGTTTGTCAGTGCATCTTATGGTGGTGACATGTCTGATTGCCAAAATATTGTACCCATTGAACATTATGAACTGTCACTGTACATGTGGAATGTTCAATTATCAAATGCACCAGGAGAAACAGAAGGATGTTAATGCCTTTTTTTTCCTATTCCATTTCATAATTTTATAGCTTTCACAAGTGATTTGTGTCATTCTTATAGGCCGTGATGCTTCCTGCATGCTATCTCCTGATTTTTTAAATAAATATGACTTAATCTCTCTAGATTGTACTGTTTCAATGCTTTATTTTACATTTTACTCAAGTGTACATAAGTGTTTCAGTTTTTGCTGTAATGTTTCCCATAATTCCTTGTGCATGCGCCCCCCCCCCCCCCCACACACACACACATCAACAGTTATGCAAGTGATTTTAGAGTGTCAATTATCTGTAACAGGTATAGTGGCTATATAACAACGCCAGATGTTGAGTGGTCACAGTGAAGAACACGAAGATGCTGCATTCTCATATGAGTTGGTGTTATGAACACCTTGACAGAAGTAAGAAGGGGCCTCATTGTGCTTCTCCATTTAGCCGGCTTATTGAATGGGGCGGTATCCTGATTTTTGGGGAATTCAGATGTGACAGTGGACCTAAGTAGGACTGTGTGGGAATGTGAGGGCAGGCAAACTCGTCTTCAAGGTTCTGGTTGACCACATCTGACCATCACAAGAGAAGACTGTCATCTTGTTCACCAAGTACACTGTAACCCCCACACATCTTCGCTTGCCATCCTAGAACAAATAATGAACTCCGTGCAATGTGCTGTGTCATCCTGCACCATTGGTCGGAGATTAGCAGCAGGAACGAATCACGATTATGGACTACTCTGGGTGACCATCATCAGCGTGTATGACAGCGACCTGGGGAGAGGTCCCATTATTTCAGTGTTTCAGAGAAGCAAAACAGCGTTACTTGTGGTGTCATGGTGTGGGGAGCCATTATGTATGACGTCGGGTCACAGCTGCAGCCCAACAGTACATCACGTACATCCTGCATCCTCATTTGTTACGTCTTATGGAACAGTATATGGTGCCATTTTTCAACTGGACATTGCTTGTCCATACATGTCGTGTGTCTCTTATGAACTGTCTGTATGATGTTGAGGTACTCCTGTGGCCAGCAAAATCCCCATATCTGTCCCCAACAGAACATGTATGAGTCCTGCACGGATGTCAACTCTGTCCCAGGATCTCAAGGACCAGTTAAAACAGTTGTGGGTTGACTTGTCTCTGGAGAGGATACCACAGTTTTATAAAAAGCTTCTAACTGAATCCCTGCTAGAGGGCATGTGATATCCTACTGATAAGTTCTTTGTAAATTTGACTCTTTTGTAATTACTGAAATAACATTCACAACCTCTGAAGCCATGAAGTTTCTTTTCATTTCCTCTTCCCCTACTGGGTGCTTCACATTTTTAGTCAGTCAGTGTAGGAGAGTAACTAGTCAGCAAATATTCTTATTTTACATGCCTCTTACAAAAATTGTAGCAATTCTTCGTAACAAACAAGACATTTCTCCCTTTTACTATTCCTCAGATGGCATCTAATCATCACATCATTAATAATGTTGCTTACTTCACTGGTCTTTGTTGGTTTCACTTGAAAGTTACAAATTTTCAGAATTAAAATTTTTTAAGTTACCATTTCATTTTGCAACGGGTACTGTGGCTTGATAAAGATTGTTACCCTGTCCCCTTGTAATCTGGAGTTACTCATTTGCTACCAAATTTTCTGAGCAGTAAATGCAGAAATGTCTGCATCTGCGTACATAACTCAACGAGTCATTGTATGGTGCATGGTGAGGGTACCTTGTACTACTGCTAGTTTCTGCCTCTGTAGCTGAGTGGTAAGCATGGCCGACTACCACACAGTTCGCCTGAGTTTGATTCCTGGTTGGGTCAGAGATTTTATCTGCTCAGGGACTGGGTGTTGTGTTGTCATCATCATTGCTGTGCAAAAATGAGGTCATATAAAAAGACTTGCACCAGGTGCCCAAATAAGCCAGACAGGCTCTCCTGGCCAGTAATGCTGTATGATTATTATACTTCATTTTCCACTGCTAGTCATTGCCTTCCCTGTTCTGCTCACAAATGGAACAAGGGAAAAAATGACTGTGTATATGCTTCCATAAGAGCCTAGATTTCTCTTACTTTGTCTTTGTGATTCTTACGTGAGATGTACGTCAGTGGCAGTAGGCTCGTTCTACAGTGTGTTGCAAATGCTGGTTGTCTAAGCTATGGAGAAAGTGTTTCACGAAAAGAACTTATACTTCTACCCAAGCATTCTCATTTCAGTTCACAAAAAAATTGCATAATGTTGATCATATAGCAGCATGCCTCCAAATTTCTTCAGTGTCTTCCTTTAATCTGACCTTGTGGGGATCCTAAACACTTAACGAGTAGTCATGAGTGGGTTACACAAGTTTTTGACCCCCAGGGGGCTTGCCGCTCTTTGGCAGATTTGTGCTTGGCACTACAGGACCCCAGCGTTTGCAACATCTTTCCCCTTCCACACTGCATGTGTTTCTTCTTGCTATTCTTTTTCCCCTTCCTTGGGGAACATGTCTGTGATGTGTTCTGCATTTTCAGTAGTCTGTATCAGAACAGTCTGTACACTGTTTATCATTGCTTTTTTTTTTTTCCTTTCTTTGTTCCCCTTCTCCTGTCCTTCCTCCACTGTGATGTTTGAGGTTCATCTTTTTCTTCTTCCTCTCTGTGTGCCTCTGAAGGGTGGCCCATGCGTCTGATGCATAACAGGTGAATGGGTAACATGTAATTCCCAACCCCAGGTCAACAGGTAAGGTTCTTACGTACCCCCTGGTACAGGCCAGGCCAGGCCCGGGGAGGGGTGTTTGCTTGAGCTGTTACCTTCCCAAATTGTCAGTTGGTCCCCCTGTCAGGTGTTCTGGGGTGTGAACAATCACCTGAGGCAGGTGCGACCCCCTCTTAGCAGGGCCCCCAGTTGGAAGGAGCGCGTCATCACAGAGACGTTGGTAATCATGGGGTATTTTCTTGCAATGAGCCAATCATCTTCGTCACAGTCGATGTCTACTAAACATAATGAGGCAAACGATTCAAAGCTGCACCATGGTTCCTCGTGGTTTCACATACTGAAGATGGTCATTTGTTTGCTATGGTAAATCCATTTATTACTCAGAAATGTGTTGATACAATTGCTGGCACTTTGAAATCCTGCTCTCATTTATGCAATGGCACTTTGCTTTTGGAGACTGCTACCGATTCTCAAGCACAACAACTGCTTGCAGCTTCGCTCATCCATGCCTATCCTGTTCGTCTCAAGGCCCATCGAATGCTGAATGCTTAGTATTTACACTAGGCTGCTCGATGGTTTGACCGAGGCAAAAATCCAAATGTACCTCACTGTTCAGGGTGTCATTGCAGTCCATAGGGTGATGAAAAAGGTGGGTGCATCCTTAGTACCCACATGCGGTCTTTTTCTCTCGTTTGAGAGTGTGTTGCTTTCGTCAAAGATCAAAGCAGGCTGTGAAGTTGTCACAGTCCGACTGTACATTCCGAACCCGATGCGCGCTACCAGTGTCATCATAACCACACACCTGCATTTACCCTCTACATCTCCTTCTGGTACTGGTGAGGGTTGGGGTGGAGGGTGGGGGGGGTGTTATTCATTGATCTCATAACACATGTCCTCTTATCCTGTCCCTTCTTCTTGTTAGTGTTTTCCACATATTTCTTTTGTTGCCAATTTTGAGGAGAGCCTCACAAATGCTTTGATTCTCTTCTTTTCTGGTTTTCCCACTGTCCATGAGTCTATTCCACTTAATGCTGTGCTGCAAATATTCATACTAGGACATTTCTTCTTCAAATTAAGGCCAATGTTTGATGTTAGTTTTTTTTTTTCTACCAGGAATGCCCACTTTGCCTGTACTAGCATGCTCTTTATGCCCACCGTTCTTTGTCCATAGTGTGTTATTCTGCTTCCAAGATAGCAGAAATAATTCACTTCATCCACGTCATGGTCTCCAATATTGATTTTAAGTGTGTACTACTCTCGTTTCTGCTACTCATCATTACCTTTGTCATTCTTCAGCTTACTCTCAACCCATATTTTGCACACATTATATTATTCATTCGATTTAACAGAATTCTTCCTCACTTTCAATGAGTGTAGCAATGTCATCAGTGAATCTTATTCATTGGTATCATTATTTTCCTTATAACAGCTTTAATGAAACACTGGGACATACTTGAAGTTAACATCTCTTCTTTCTGTCATATTAGCATTATTTATCAAACATTTTATTACCAAATAAACACTTCTTTGCCACCAATCCCTCCAACCAAGACCAAATGAATCCCAACATTGAACCCTGCCTCCCAGTCCACACCAGCATCCAACTGTAATCCCCTCCATCTAACCAACCTCTGGTCACCTTCCAGGAATTCTTCATCTCCAACTTGGCCTCCTCATCCTTCCCCAGGTCCTTTCTTAAGAACACCAGTCTTTCAGCAGAAGAAAGGACAGTCATACACAACTTTAAAACAAATCCTTATTTAATCATCTTAACTGCAGGAATCAAAGTGACTACCTGGCAGAAGACCTCTGCCAGTTATCTGACTCCTCCACCTATAAACTCTGGCAGCGTGATCACATCCCATAAGTCCAACATAACATCCAATCCGTGCTTAAAGCCTTAGGTACCACCCACAGGGGGTATACGACACGGGAGATCTGGGAAAAACCCGGGAATTTTTTCATTCGGGAGAAAACTGAAAAGAAAAGAAAGAAAAACCACGGGAATTTTTTGTCTTTGTAGTTTCAGTTAAATTTTTATAATTTTGACTGGTAAGAACCAATACTCTTAGCGAAGGATATTATTGTATCCTGCTACTGCAGAAGAATACTGCAGCAGTAAAACATGAATGAGAGAGAGAGAGAGAGAGAGAGAGAGAAGTCCGCAGCTCATGGTCGTGCGGTAGCGTTCTCGCTTCCCACGCCTGGATTCCCAGGTTCGATTCCCGGCGGGGTCAGGGATTTTCTCTGCCTCGTGATGACTGGGTGTTGTGTGATGTCCTTAGGTTAGTTAGGTTTAAGTAGTTCTAAGTTCTAGGGGACTGATGACCATAGATGTTAAGTCCCATAGTGCTCAGAGCCATTTGAACCAATAGAGAGAGAAAATAAGAAAATAAAACTTACATTGCAAAGGAAATGCGCCATATACAACAATACAACAACAAAACACAGTGCGCATACAAGCATCTGCCAACAGCAAAATGTGTCAAAGGCTTTAGGAAGACTGTACAGTGCTCCATAACAACAAATTGTCTCCAATGGGTGTGATGTCACAACTGTTTACATTAGATCTGTTTGAGCAGTTGTGAGTGGGCTCAAGTGCATGAGCGGTTGAGTTGTGTACATGTAATACCTTCTCCCGCTTCTGGCTACAGAAGTGTGGCTGTATAAGCAGTAGCAGCAAGCAGCCAAATGCTACCTGGAAAAATTTTGCTGGCGCGCCAAAGCTGCCAGATTCACGCTTGCACAACAGTCCCGGATCTAGGGGTGAGGGGAGGGGAATCATAAGTTGATTTTTGAATGCGTGCATAGTGTACGTGATGTCTCTGCCAGGGAATCCCTGTCACATCTAGAAATAAACTTTCCTGTAGGCAAAAGGGGATGGGGCTATACAAGCTGAGCGGAATAAAGCCGAACAGGTGTATGCCAATCACTGTTTGTTTATGTGGCTGACTGTGTTTGCGAATGATCAGTGTTGTTATAATTACTAGTGAAATCCATAGATTCAGACTACCAGGGTGGAAGTAAACGACTGACAGGAATAACAGGTAAGAAAGATTACATATTATCTTCTTGGTGTATCCAAGAAAATGAACTTTTGACAGAATATTTTTGGCCAGACTGCTACACTAGTAAAAAGGGCCTGTTGTAGTCCCCGGCTAGCAGCTGCGTAAGTTCTATTCTGAGAGTAGTGCAGAAAATGCATTGTATGAACACGCAATAATGCCTAAACGGAGAACAAACATGGGGTACTGGTGATTGTGGCAGGATTAGGGAAGTTAAACGGAGAATAAGTTTTGACACAGGAAGGAATCATTACAGAATTAGTGATGACAAGATTCTTTGTTAGAATGAGGAAGGACAAGAAACTGGGACATCATACAAATTATGGAAGAATATGATGATTCCAAATTTATATAAAAATTTCATACTACTACTTTTCGAACTCGAGCTTGAGAAGCTGGAACATATGAATGAAATTTGAAATGATTTCCTAACGTAAAGCTTTTTGCTTGTAGTAGGTACCTCGTGAATTATATTGTGTCATGTTATAAAAATGAACATTTGTGCCAAAACGGTCTCGCTTATTTGATGTGTGTTACAATTTCTGCAATGTTAGACAGGCCTATTTCGTTTCATCTAGCCGACAGTGACAAAATAAATGTAATCAGATTGAGAAACCACACCAGTCTTGGGTACTATTTGTATTAACAACTTTTTCAGTGATAGACAACGAAATTTTGATTTTTCATGTAGCAAAACATTTGACGAACTTTGATGAAGTAATAGATTCTTTCACAGAAAGAAAAGCACGCCATGTAAAGAGGTAGCGAGATTAGAGAGAAAAAAGTGCTAGAACATAAGGATTGAAGAAATGTTGTACTGTCTTGCTTGTCTCTTGCCTTTACCGGTTTGATGTATCCTATATTTAATTTTATGTCAAACAAAACAGCAAGTTATTAGCTAACAGGCAATAAAGAGTGCAAGTTTTCTGGAGTCCTTGTTCTCCCAGTTACAAATAATCCCATCAAGTATTAATTGCTCTTTTTTAAAAAAAGAGGGACAGGATGTCAAACAGGTCAACTGGGAGCAGGAGAGGCACCACAGGGCATTTTGATTTACACTGTCCCGAATATAGTTTGATGGCATCCATTACATAATATACACAGCTGAATCCACAGAGCAAAATACAGTGAGGTGCGATAGAAGAATGCTGTGTGAAGAGGCGAGGTACTGCAATTTGCCACGCTTAAGACCAAGTAACATGTCTTACATTTCCTCGAATACATATGTTTTATATATCAGACATCTTCAGAAAGATGTGCACTACAAAATGAACACAGTTTTCAAAAGTTGATTTTTTAAAATTTTTGGCGTCCTACCTCAAAAGCTCGAGGTAGGAGGGAGCGGGAGGTGCCGCTATCTAGTATTGCCACGGTTTGGAAATATTGTAGATCCTGGGGTGATGCACAGAGCAGTCTGAGTTGTAGTGGGGAACTGGGTAGTCTCAACGTATTAGTGTTTCACGTTTAGAGGTTTTGCTGTTTCCTCTTTGTTTATTGCTCTCACGTCAAATGAAAATAAAACAGATTTCTGTGGCTGGGAGCTATCAAATGAATTAAAATACATTCACATAATTACAGAAGGCTAAAATATATTATTTGTTTCAGATTTTATTTTATTTCCACCCTCCTGACTGTCAAGCATTAACCGCCTTGCAGAACAATGAAGTTATTTATGTTGGTTTGCCAAAGAAATTTGGCTTTTATTAATCTTTTCCACTGAGGCAGTCAATTTCTTTGAAACAAAGTATTGGCTAGTTTCAACTGTTCACTGCATTTTGAATGCACGTTTTTATCTTCTGGCATGTATGGCATTATGCCATGATAAAAACTAAACATGAGATAATACTGTACTGGTACTCCGAATCTGGACACACGACTGTGCTCTTTAAGCCGAATTATGCATTTTAGTATGGTTCACAAAATTCCGATGGTCTTGAAGTATCCTCTGACATCTTGTTTCTTTCATTACATTATGTAAGATCTTTTAATGTTTTACATGTACGAACATATGGGCCTCCTGCGTTTTCGTAGTATTTCTAACAGGTCGTGGAAAAATAATGCGAATGGTGGTTTGAAAAACATTCAAAGTAAATTTCCTTTTATGCAAGATGAACTATGTATGGGAATGTATGATGAATTTCTTAAATTACAGACCGTTTGACTTTCATTTAAAAATCAACTCTTTGAGGATGACCAATTAGAAGAATTTCGAGCCTAGATCCGACATTTATGTCGTTATGAAAAATTTTACTGGCACATTTATGCATCATATCTTAAAAATGTAACAGGCGCAAAAAAGATCAACATTATATGTGGAAACTTAGCTTCTCTTGCCGCTTATTAATGTTTGAGACCAATATTGTATGTGAAAGCTTTGCATTTCTTATAACAACACTGTGTATATTAATTTAAACAATTAACTTTTCTTATTTGTGTGTTCGTGCTACTTAACAGTGATCTTGCTATTGACTGACTACATCATGTGTCCTATGCTGTCATCAGCTGGCGAGATCATGTGACATGAGCTATGAGTGGCTTACTAAAGCACACCACAATCTCAATTTAAATGCTTCAGAAAGTAACATGCGGTGTTTGGTGGAATTCGAATTTATACCTTTGTAATACGAAAATATGCAGCGTACATGTTGCTGCACATCAAAGATCTTTCCAAAAGGTGTTTTTCCCCCCGAGTTTCATTTTCTAATTCTACGCAGGCAGTGTATAAAACCATAACCATTCAAAGGACTGATAAGTTTTCCAGTGCCAGGGAAAGTATTCCCTCACTTAACTAGGAAAAAGTCTATTTTCACCTGGGAGGAAGTGTATTTTTAACCAGGAAATCCGGGGAAAATTCCAGGATTTTTTTTTTTTTTTCCATTGTCCGTGTATACACCCTGCAACCAGAACCTCTCTCCTGAATCCATATCCCTCCTGACACGTGTGACACTCCACACATCCACCTTCTACATGCTCCCCAAAATCCACAAACCTAACAATCCTGGATGGCTCATTGTGGCAGGTTATTGTGCCCCCTTTGTAAGAATTGCAGCCCTTATTGACCATCGCCTCCAACCAATTGTCTGAAATCTCCCACATCCTTTACTGACTACGTCATCCCTGCTCATCGCTGTTAATGCCACTTCACTATATACAAACATCCCTCATGCCCATAATCTTGCCACTATTGAACACTATCTTTCCCAACTTCCTCTAGACTCCAAATGTGCTAGCTCATTCACCTTACTAACTATATTCTGACACACAATTATTTCTCCTTTAAGGGGAAGGTATAAATACAAATTAGTGGCACAGCCATGAGCACGCACACGGCATCCTCCCAGGTGAATCTGTTTATCGCCCATGTAGAGATGTTCCTTGTCTCCCAAACTGCCAAACCCATAACTTAGTTGAGATTCATTGATGATATCAACATGATCTAGACTCAGGGCCAAGACATTCCTTCACAACCTCAACACTTGCTTTCCCAACCTCTTCACCTGATCCTCCTCCAAACCAGTGTGCCTACTTTCTGGACGTTGATCTCTCGTCTCTGATGGCTCCATCCACACCTCTGTCCAACATTAAATCCGCCAACCATCAACAGTGCCTACATTTTGACAGCTGTCATCCCTTCCACAACAAAGAAGCCCTCACAAACAGCTTGGCCACCTGGGGACGGCGTATCTGCAGTGGCAAGAACTCCCTGGCCCAGTATGCTGAAGGTCCCACTAAGGCCTTTGCAGACAGGCACTATCCCCCCGGCCTAGTCTGCAAACACATCTCCCATGCCATTTCCCCACACATCCACAATCCTCCCACATGTCCCAAGTACCAGCTACGTACGAGTGCCCCCTTTGTCACCTAATACCACCCCAGATTGGAACAACTGATCCACATCCTTCGTCAGGGCTTTGATTACCTATTATTATGGACTGAAACAAGGGGTATCCTACCCAAGATACCTCCGCACCCTTCTTAAACTGGTATTACGTCACCCACACAACCTCCACGGCATCTTTAATCGATCTCTATGCCACAGAGATCATATCCTTGTGTAAAACCTACCCAATCCACCCATAAGAGGTTGGGCCATCTGTGAAGACAGCCATGTCATATACCATCTTTGCTGCAATCATTGCATGGCTTTTCATATTGGTATGACTACCAACCAGCTGTCCACCCAGTTGAATGGCCACTGCCAAACTGTAGTCAGGAGCAAAGTAGACCACCCTGTGACACCACATGCAGCTGAACAAAACATTCTAGATTGTAATTTCTGCTTCACAATATGAGTCATCAAGATCCTCCCCTTCAGCACCAGCTTTTTGGAAATGTACTGATGATGGGAGTTGTGCTAAGAACACATTCTCTAGTCCCAAAACTATCCCGACCTCAGCCTGCAGTAATCTACTGTCCCCACATCCTCCATCCAACAGTTTCTGCCTCCTCTTTCCTATCACAACCTCCATATTCATGTGCCACAACCTCATTTTGTGCTGCCCTCTGCCAATGCACCCACCCATCTTTCCCCCCACCCCCACCTCCACCCCCACTCCACATCCATCTCCACCCCCACCTACACCCCCACCTACACCTACACCAAACACCTACACCTCCCTACTCCACAGTCTCCTGATGCTACACCAGTCTGTCCTCATGCCTCCGTCTAGTCCCTGCATGTTCTGGCAAGTCAGCACTCTTCTCTCACCCAGCCTTACCTTGTTATCCCTTCCCCTACCCCCCTTCACCCCTTCCCGATTGCTGCTTTCGCTCCACGACAGTTGCGTTCTGGACCTAGCTGCTGGAGACGGGGGACTTGTGTGCATGAGGTGTGCTTGCTTGTGTAAAGGGGGTACCAAAAAAATGCTATATATTTTCAAATTGTTTACACAACAACCTAATCCCCTTCAAAATACTGTTCATTATGACTAATACATTAGTCGTCCCGGTGCTTCCACTGTTCGAAACCTTTTTTGTTGTCATCTGTAGAAATAGCTGACAGCTCCTCCCTCATTTATTTTTTCCTTCCCTTCTTCAGTGTTGCCAAATCGATGTCCTTTCATGCTCCTTTTCATTTGCGGAAATAAGGAAAAGTCACATGATCTTTGACAGAAAATCTGGATCAGTTTCAGGCTGTTGTTTCCAAACATGACATGTTTCAACGCGACGTTCTTTTTGATTGTCAGTCAGAACCCGAGGAAGAAACTTAGCAGCATCCCTTTTCATTTCCAGATCTCCCATTAAAATTCACTGAACAGAGCTCCAAGGTAAGCCACTAATCTCTGACAGTTGATCAGTTGTCTGTTGATTGTCTGTGAGCACAAGCTACCAAATTTTTTCAATATTGTCACATAGAAGAAAGTGTAATTAGATGAATTACAAACACTAGCTTCACTTAACGAAGGTTTATTCAGCACTTGCACGTACAAGAGCACGGAGCAAACTGCCTCTGGCCAGAACCCATACGGTATATATACAGTTACGGAACATTCCAGTACAATGATTCTTGACATCTGTGGATACTTCTAGAATGTCCTCGAACCGAATATAGAAATTAAAATTTTACAGTTCAGGTTAGTTTTGAACTCACGACCCTACATCCAACAGTCTAGTATTGTAACCACTACACCATGGTGACTGTGCTACTCAGCTTCTTCTGCAACATTGCTCCCTCCTTAAGAGAACAGTGTCTCGGTGTTATGTCGTCCTAGTCCAGGAACGAGTCATCGGTCCTGCATACTCTGACTCCCGATGACTGATGGTCGCCCTGGCGGTGATCTTCTTAGACCTTCCTTTGCCACTATGCTCTTCGTCATCTTTCTGCTTGTTGCCTGTCACTGGAGCTTCGAATTTACCCTGGGTTGCAGGATCCTTATAGGGCTTCATTCAAAGGATGTGGATCGTATCTCTGATCTTTTGTCATCTTGTGTTGGGGTTGCAATCTTCAACTTCATAAGTAACACTAGACAACTGTCTTACAACCTTATAAGGTCCAAAGTAGTGCCTGAGGAGGTTCTCAGAGAGAACAACCTTCCGAACAGAAGTGAAGATCCAGACGAGGTCACAGGCTGGTAGACAACAGGGTGGTGGCTCACGTCATACCTTCGGCGATCGTTTTCTTGAGCCTGCAGCGTACAGAGTAGAGCTGACTGCCAGAGCTTCCTCAGCTCTGGTTAACACCTGGCCGATGTAGTCGTCATCCACGTCATCAGGATGTAACGGAAACACAGTATCCATCATCGTAGTCGCCTCACGCCCACGCACAAGGAAAAATGGCGTAAATCCTGTGGTGTCTTGTTTGGCGGTGTTGTAGGCAAACGTCACGAAAGGTAGCACCTCATCCCAGTTGCTCTGCTCAACACTGACGAACAGTGATAGCATGTCAGCCAAAGTCTTATTAAGTTCATTAGTTTGCGGATGGTAGGCAGTCGTCATGTGGTGAGTAATGTTGCACCTATGGTATATCTCTGTCACAAGATTTGGTTGGAAAAACTTTCCCTCGATCCGTAATTAATGACCTTGGAGCACCGTGTTTTAATACAATGTCTTCCACGATGAATTTGGCTGCCTCGAATGCTTCGGCTGTTTTTACAGCTTTTGTAATGGCATAGAGTGTCAGATAATCAGTGCAAACAATAATCCATACATTGCCGCTAGCAGATGTTGGAAATCATCCGAGGAGGTCAATCCCAACACGCTGGAAAGGCGTTTCAGCTGGTGGAATTGGTATGAGTCGGCCACGTGGTTTCTGAGGCTCTGCCTTTCTCCTCTGTCACTCTCGACAGTGTGACTCATAGTGATGGACACTTCTAAATAAACCTGGCGACAAAAATCTCTTGCGGATCCTATTGTATGTCTTAATAAATCCAATATGTCCGGCCTCAGTTGTGTCATGGAATTTCTGTAGAACATCTAAGCGCATGCGTTTAGGAATCACTGGTAGCCACCTCTTTTCAAACGGATGAAAGTTTTTCTTTCAAAGTAATCCATTAACTACCTTAAATTGTCCTTTCACGTCCTCTTACCGATTTAAGGCAAGCATATTTTGAGATATCTTGGCGTCGTCCTGCTGCTCAGCAGAGATATCCTGGAGTGCAGCGAGACAGTTGCTATCTTCATCAGAATCTTGATGGTATTGCACAGGGTTTCTAGAGAGACAGTCAGCATCTTGGTGTTTTCTTCCACTTTTGTACTCTATGGCAATACTCTTGAAGACATAGTGCCCACCTGGAAAGGCATCCTGTTGGATCCTTAAGACTGTCAACTAACAAAGTGACTGATGGTCTGTAACAACTGTGAATGGCCTTCCATAGAGATACTGTCGAAATTTGCACATGGCCCAGATCACAGCAAGACATTCTCTTTCTGTAGCTGAGTAGTTTCTCTCGGCTTTTGTAAGTGTCCTAGAAGCATAGGCTATAATCTTCTCTTTTCCATCCAAAATTTGCTCCAGAACAGCACCGATCCCGTACCTACTGGCATCTGTGTATAGTTATGTACGTGCTCCCTCATCATACAGACCAAGTGTAGGGCCAGTTGTCAGAGCTTTTCACAGCACATTGAAAGAGTCTTGTTGGGTACCACCCCAGATAAATTTAACATTGGCTTTTAACAACTCTTGGAGTGGCCTGGCTTTGATAAAACAACGGTAATAAGAACATAATCAGAGGAAGCTTCACACATCTCTAATACTTTTTAGGAATAGGAAATTCTGTTATAGATCTCACCTTTTCTGGGTCTAGCTGCACACCTTCGTTTGACACAATGTGTCTAAGTATTTTGATTTCATTTGCTCCAAAGAGACACTTTCTATGATTAAGTTTCAGTCCGCCTTGTTGGAGACACTTAAGAATGGCCCTCAGTCTTTTTACATGTTCATCAAATGTCTCTGAGAACTCTATGATGTCGTCTAAATAACAAACACACATCGTCAACTTCAGGTGACTTAGAAGATTATGCATCATCTGTTCAAAAGTTGCTGGTGCATTACACAAACCAAACAGCAGTATCTTAAACTCATACAGGCCCTCAGGGGTGATGAGGGCAGTTTTCTCACAATGAGCCTCACCTACTTCGATTTGCCAGTGTCCCGAGTATATGTCCACGGTTGAGAAAAATCTAGTGTATTGCCAATTCATGGAACAGGGTATACATCCTTTTTAGTTATCTTATTAAGCTTCCTGTAATCAACACAAAAGCACCAACTGCCATCCTTCTTCCTGACAAGAACCACTGGTGACGACCATGGGCTCTGAGAAGTCTGAATGATGACATTCTTCATCATTTTCTATACCTCGTCATGAATTATTCGACGTTCCGTTGCTGACACACGGTATGCTCTCTGGCTTATTGGTTGATGGTCTCCAGTGCTAATCCGGTGTTTCACTGTCGATTTGTCTAATTTGCTCTTCACCTGTGGATTGAATCATTCAGAGACCTCTTGAAGAATAGCAAGTAGCTTCTTCTGCTGTTCCTTAGTGAGATCTGGCGATAGTTGAACTAGAAGATCTTGTCTCATAGTGGTAGTGCCAGTTTCGCCCACAGACTCGGCATGGGAGGTTTCTGTGATGCTCAGCTGTTCGGCAATTAATGGCTCAGCATTTGCTATGCACATGCATCTTGGAAGGATCTGTGGTTCTCAGTGACAGTTAACTATCCACAGTTCACCGAATCCGTTCTTAAACGAGACGACAGAGGCTGGGATGGCCAAGTTATTCTTCAGTGGTATGCTTCTCTTACATTCCACTACAAGATCCATGGGTTGATGCATGGCATGACACATGACAGTTACCTTTCTAGCGCTGACTGCAGGAATGATCACTTCATCCAGCACACACAGTCTCCACACACTCGGATCTGCATCTTCCTATCCACAGTATCTCATCTCATCTAGCATAATCTTTGAGTGACCACAATCTATAATTGCCTGAGAAGCTTTCAAAAAGTCTGAGAATGACGTCATGACTACACTCTTGTAAGACGATGAATTCTAAGGGCTGTGTTTGACCACTTATACCCACACAAATGACACATCTTCCTGTAGGTTTTCCATATTTCCCATTAGCCACCTTCAGCAGAGATGTTTTTGTCAATGAATATGGTTTTGTGCAACTGGCGACAGTACTTCTCCAAAATGACTGGAATATGATGCTCCAGAGTCCACAATAGCTTGGCTGGTCGGCCATCCATGAGAATATCGACATAGTTTCCTATCTTTGTTGTGGTGATCGATGGCGGAGGATTTTTCTCTTCGACGGCCTCACCCCCAAGGAAGGTCACACCCTTTAGTTTTCCAGGTTTTGGCAGCTAGGTGATCGGCTGGAGCTTTTAAACGGCGATGGAGACCTTGATCGGCGCGTTGAGGAGCATTCTCTCCAGCAGCTAGCTTGCAGTGATGGTGACCAGTGTCATCCCGCACCCACATCTTTTTGTTCATCTTCGTTGTCCCAGAGTTGGCAGGCTAAGATCGGTCTGTTGTCTTCTGGCACGGGCGTCATCAAATATCCACCATCTCTCTCAACAATATCACACCACATGTCCCGGTCGTTCGCAGTGGAAACATACTGGGTAGTTGTCTTGGGTCCTCCAGACATAAGTCTTCCTTGGTGCCTCAACAGGTTCTTAATGCAGCATTGTAGGAACGTAACTTTGCCTGGATCTCGACTTTTTCACCGTTTTAAAGGGAAATTAAGGACGAGAGATTGGGTTCAATGTCCTCTTCATCCCCGATAGATTGGGTTCAATTTCCACCCTTATGACTTCTTGAAGCATCTCAGTTTTTTGCTCGCCATGCAATCCTAGTGCCTTCTGAACTTCCTCTCTCACTATCTGATGAAGAACACTTGTGAAATCAGTTCCTTCCTCATCGCAGAATCGATACAATGTTTGGAAGCCGTTCAAACTTCTTGTGTATAATTCTTTTTTGATGCATTGTCTCTATATACTAGCACCATTTTATGAAGTCATCTGCTGTCTAAACTACCTTCAGGAGTGGGGCTTGATACATGTATTCAGCAACACCCTTCATGAGGTGTGCAACCTTATCTTCCTCCTTCATTCTACGATCCACTATTTTACACAACTCCAATACGTCTTGGATATAGGATGCTGTAGTTTTTCCTGGATGCTGTAACCTGCACTTTAATTTATCTTCAGCCTTGCACTTCTGTCATTGAGTTTCGCTGAAATACTTGCGCAGTTCCATCTGAATACTTTCCAGCTTGTGAACTTCTCCTCCTTGGTCTCATACCATTGCTTGGCAGTGCCCTTCAAGTAGAAAAATACATTAGCCAAATACAAGGTGTCATACTATTTGTTAAATTTGGCTATACACTAATATACCTTCAGCCACTTGTTTGGATCATGGTCATCATCACCAGAGAACACAGAAGAATGTCTCATGTGGTGGCACACAGTTTCTGTCATCATAATGTCCTCTTCATTCCCGATAGATTGCGATCTGTTGACTATGGCTCGAACTTGGGTTTCTCGCCATGTAAACGGCGGCTCTGTCGTGGCCTGATGGGAACCACTGTGTCGTCGATAATGTGCGCTATCACAAATTCCAATACTCGGCGCCTCCACCAGAATAATGTCACATAGATGAAGGTGTAATGAGATGAATGACAAACACTAACTTCACTTAACAAAGGTTATTCAGCACTTGCACATACAAGAGCGTGGAGCAAACTGCCTCCGGCCAGACCACATACGGTCTTTACAGAACATTCCAGTACAGTGATTCTTGACATTTGTGGATGCTTCTAGAATGTACTCGAACTGAATAAAGAAATTAAAATTTTACAGTTCAGATGAGTTTTGAACTCACTGCCCTCCATGCAACAGTCCAGTATCATAACCTCTACACCACAGTGACTGTGCTGCTCACATTCTTCTGCGACAATATTTTCGTTGAATTGGGAAGTTGATGGACGTCCAGAATGAGGTTTGTCCTCAGTTGTCATGTCACCATTTTTAAATAGAGCAAACCATTCGTACACTTAGTTTTTCCCATGGTGGGAACTTGATAAGATATTTTCAACATTAAAACAATTTCAGCAGCATTTTTAGCGAGTAGAAAACAAAATTTCACAGCTGCGTGTTGTTCACATAAATTTGCCATAATAAAAAAATGAAACAAAAACAAAACAGCACTAAAAAAACAATCACTGCTGATGAACAGAACATTCCAGGTCTACAACACAGGCGGCACTGAACAGGCAATGAGTTGCACTATACATACCAAGCGGCAGAAATGCATACTGCACAAGCTTTGCCCACAACGTTATTCTGGTTGTTTTTGGGTATCCTCTCGTATGTGTGAGTTTTCTTTTTTGAAAATGGGTTTGGCCTAAAGCTAAACAGTGTAAAAGTCTTTTCATTGTGCCGTCTGCAACTCAGTGGGTCATCTATATGGTGAACTGCAGTCTATCCTTTTTCTTGTATTGTAAAAATTTTTATTATTTTTCTTTCGTCTGACTCAGCACTTCTTTTTAATGATCCTGGTTACAACAGAATATTAAGTCATTGGTGCTTCCCTGTTTGAGTTTTATATTCCCTCCCTCAATATTTCTATTTTAAGTGAAATGAAAATTATATACATCATATGAAGCATCAATTTTCTTCATCATGTCTACCATCTTTAAAACTGATCGTCTTGAAGTAAACTGTTGTTAAGTGATATGAATGGAGCATCCAGTCCTTGATTATTGCTGTGCTGAGAACTGGGTGTATAGCAATGATTAGGTTTGATAAAATCTTTTTTGAATTCCCTTAAAGATGGACTTTAGTCTGCCATTATACCACGTCATACAGTTTTTATCATATGAAGATAAAAATTGAAGCTCGTGAGGGATAAGGACAAAAAGTACACATAAGCTGTTTGAATCGTATTTAGATTTTCATGACAGTCCACTGTCTCATGTTACGAGAACTGTCTCCTAACTGCCAGTTGAAGGTGTTACATATAAATGATGATTATGTCCAATATATGGTGAACATTTGAAGACAAGGAAGGAGTATAGTAATGTAGGCTCAGAGTAACTCTATTGCAGTAATTTTTACAGGCAGATCTACTTTATAATTAAAACATGGCACAATATAAAAGCCTTGTTTCTAACAGAAAGAGAAATGAAATCATCAGAGGAGACAGTAGAAAATTGTTCATAAAATTTACACAAATATCACACTTGTGCATTCATCACAAAGATATTGTGACTGTTGATTCACTATGAAACAGAGGAGAGAAGTTCTTTCAGTAGCATGATAGTTTTGGCATTCAGTCAATAGTAGTATGTACGGTTGCAGGCATCACAAAGGTTTGTGAACTGTCAGTTTTTTGAGGTGTGATTAGCATACATTATTGAATTACCATTTCATTGGAGAAAACAGCGATTTGTAACAGTTTTGTGGAAATCACACACACACACACACACACACACACACACACACACACACACACACACAAAGGCACAGGCATGCTCACACAAATGCAACTTGCACACACATGCCCACAGTCTCTAGTGGCCAAGGCCAGATTATGTATTTTCCTCAAAGACTGTGAGTGTGTGTGTGTGTGTGTGTGTGTGTGTGTGTGTGTGTGTGTTGCCAGTGAATTGCAGCCATAGCTGCAATAATAAATGGTAACACAAAGTGGAATGTAAAGAATCGCTTTAAGGCAGATTCCAGTGAATGCCTTTTTGACTGGAAGCTTACTTTTTTTGACAACCTTATTTTTGTGCTTATCTGTGACTCAGCATCCTTACTATATGTTGAGTAGCAAACTGTCCTTTTCATAATACTGTAATTACTACTTTACTATTTCAGAATGTCACTTTATAATTTTTTCATTGAAAAAAAAAAAGTTTTAATGCTGATATTATTTGTATGCAGAAATAAATTGTGAAGTTGAGCTGCAGACAGGCACAATGAAAAGATGTACGAGGTGCATTCAAGTTCTAAGGCCTCCGGTTTTTTTTCTAATTAACTACTCACCCGAAATCGATGAAACTGGCGTTACTTCTCGACGTAATCGCCCTGCAGACGTACACATTTTTCACAACGCTGACACCATGATTCCATGGCAGCGGCGAAGGCTTCTTTAGGAGTATGTTTTGACCACTGGAAAATCACTGAGGCAATAGCAGCATGGCTGGTGAATGTGCGGCCACGGAGAGTGTCTTTCATTGTTGGAAAAAGCCAGAAGTCACTAGGAGCCAGGTCAGGTGAGTAGGGAGCATGAGGAATCACTTCAAAGTTGTTATCACAAAGAAACTGTTGCGTAACGTTAGCTCGATGTGCGGGTGCGTTGTCTTGGTGAAACAGCACACGCGCAGCCCTTCCCGGACGTTTTTGTTGCAGTGCAGGAAGGAATTTGTTCTTCAAAACATTTTCGTAGGATGCACCTGTTACCGTAGTGCCCTTTGGAACGCAATGGGTAAGGATTATGCCCTCGCTGTCCCAGAACATGGGCACCATCATTTTTTCAGCACTGACGGTTACCCGAAATTTTTTTGGTGGCGGTGAATCTGTGTGCTTCCATTGAGCTGACTGGTGCTTTGTTTCTGGATTGAAAAATGGCATCCACGTCTCATCCATTGTCACAAATGACGAAAAGAAAGTCCCATTCATGCTGTCGTTGCGCGTCAACATTGCTTGGCAACATGCCACATGGGCAGCCATGTGGTCGTCTGTCAGCATTCGTGGTACCCACCTGGATGACACTTTTCGCATTTTCAGGTCATCATGCAGGATTGTGTGCACAGAACCCACAGAAATGCCAACTCTGGAGGCGATCTGTTCAACAGTCATTCGGCGATCCCCCAAAACAATTCTCTCCACTTTCTCGATCATGTCGTCAGACCGGCTTGTGCGAGCCCGAGGTTGTTTCGGTTTGTTGTCACACGATGTTCTGCCTTCATTAAACTGTTGCACCCACGAACACACTTTCGGCACATCCATAACTCCATCACCACATGTCTCCTTCAACTTTCGATGAATTTCAATTGGTTTCACACCACGCAAATTCAGAAAACTAATGATTGCACGCTGTTCAAGTAAGGAAAACGTCGCCATTTTAAGTATTTAAAACAGTTCTCATTCTCACCGCTGGCGGTAAAATTCCATCTGCCGTACGGTGCTGCCATCTCTGGGACGTATTGATAATGAATGCGGCCTCATTTTAAAACAATGCGCATGTTTCTATCTCTTTCCAGTCCGGAGAAAAAAAATCGGAGGCCTTAGAACTTGAATGCACCTCGCACGACTATGGTTTCTGCCAAAGCCTTCTTCAAAAAAGAAAGGAGAAAAAACGCACGTACACAATACATTTCATACTCCAGCCTGACTGCATCTGTTCCATTGAACGAAAGCAGCAATCAGGAGTGGTGCAGTGAAGAGGGAGGAATAGGAAAGTGTGGGTGGGGAAAGAGGAGTGTGCTGACTGTTGGAGCATGCAGGGACTAGAAGGCGGCAGGATAAGGTTGCCAGGGGCAGCATTGGGAGGCTGTGAGCAGAGGAGAGGAGCAGAGAGGGGAAAAGATTGGCGTGTGCATTGGCAGAGAGTGAACACAATGCTGGTGAGGGGATGCAAATTGGGAGGAGGTTATAGGACAGTGGGGGTGGAAATTGTTGGTTGAAGGGTGTGGGGACAGTAGGTTATTGTAGGTTAAGCCGGATAATTTTGAGAGCGGAGAATATGTTTTTAGGATAACTCCTATCTGTGCAGTTCATAAAACCTGCTATTGGAGGCAACTATCCAGATTGTTCAGGTTGTGAAGCAGCAGTTGCAATCTAGGATGTTTTGTTAAGCTGCATGTTGTGCTACAGGGTGGTCCACTTTGCTCTTGGCCACAGTTTGGCAGTAGCCCTTCATCCTTGTAGACAGATGGTTGGTAGTCATACCAATATAAAACACTGTGCAATGATAGCAGCAGAGCCGAAATATGACATGGCTGCTTTCACAGGTGGCCCGGCCTCAGATGGAGTAGGATAAGTCTGTGACGAGTGGAATAGGAATTGCTGGGTGGGTGAATTGGGCAGATCTTGCACCTGGGTCTCTGACAGGGATATTACCTCCGTGGCAAGGGGCTGGGATTGAGAGTGACATATAATTGGACTAGGATGTTGTGGAGGTTGGATGGATGACGGAACACCACTTTAGGAATGGTGGGAAGGATCTTGGGTAGGGTGTCCCTCATTTCAGGACATGATGGCCCTGGCTAGGTACATGGTTCAGCTGTTCCAGTCCGGTGTGGTATTGCCGTATTGGGTGTCGAATAGGGTGTTCCTATCCAGTTGGTTCGTGTGATTTGTGGGATGATTGGGGCTGTTTGGGGGCATGGCACAGGAGCTCATTTGTGAACTAGCTAGGGAATACATCTACATCTACATGACTACTCTGCAATTCACATTTAAGTGCTTGGCAGAGGGTTTGTCGAACCACAATCATACTATCTCTCTACCATTCCACTCCCGAACAGCGCGCGGGAAAAACGAACACCCAAACCTTTCTGTTCGAGCTCTGATTTCTCTTATTTTATTTTGATGATCATTCCTACCTATGTAGATTGGGCTCAACAGAATATTTTCGCATTCGGAAGAGAAAGTTGGTGACTGAAATTTCGTAAATAGATCTCGCCGCGACGAAAAATGTCTTTGCTGTAATGACTTCCATCCCAATTTGCGTATCATATCTGCCACACTCTCTTCCCTACTACGTGATAATACAAAACGAGCTGCCCTTTTTTGCACCCTTTCGATGTCCTCCGTCAATCCCACTTGGTAAGGATCCCACACCACGCAGCAATATTATAACATAGGACGAACGAGTGTAGTGTAAGCTGTCTCTTTAGTGGACTTGTTGCATCTTCTAAGTGTCCTGCCAATGAAATGCAACCTTTGGCTCGCCTTCCCCACAATATTATCTATGTGGTCTTTCCAACTGAAGTTGTTCGTAATTTTAACACCCAGGTACTTAGTTGAATTGACAGCCTTGAGAATTGTACTATTTATCGAGTAATCGAATTCCAACGGATTTATTTTGGAACTCATGTGGATCACCTCACACTTTTCGTTATTTAGCGTCAACTGCCACCTGCCACACCATACAGCAATCTTTTCTAAATCGCTTTGCAACTGATACTGGTCTTCGGATGACCTTACTAGACGGTAAATTACAGCATCATCTGCGAACAACCTAAGAGAACTGCTCAGATTGTCACCCAGGTCATTTATATAGATCAGGAACAGCAGTGGTCCCAGGATGCTTCCCTGGGGAACACCTGATATTACAGTTTTACTCGATGATTTGCTGTCTATTGCTACAAACTGCGACCTTCCTGACAGGAAATCACGAATCCAGTCGCACAACTGAGACGATACCCCATAGGCCCGCAGCTTGATTAGAAGTCGCTTGTGAGGAACGGTGTCAAAAGCTTTCCGGAAATCTAGAAATACGGAATCAACTTGAGATCCCCTGTCGATAGCGGCCATTACTTCGTGCGAATAAAGAGCTAGCTGCGTTGCACAAGAACAATGTTTTCTGAAACCATGCTGATTACGTATTAATAGATCGTTCCCTTCAAGGTGATTCATAATGTTTGGATACAGTATATGCTCCAAAACCCTACTGCAAACCGACGTCAATGATATAGGTCTGTAGTTAGATGGATTACTCCTACTACCCTTCTTAAACACTGGTGCGACCTGCGCAATTTTCCAATCTGTAGGTACAGATCTATCGGTGAGCGAACGATTGTATATGAGTGCTAAGTAGGGAGCTATTGTATCAGCGTAATCTGAAAGGAACCTAATCAATATACAATCTGGACCTGAAGACTTGCCCGTATCAAGCGATTTGAGTTGCGTCCCAACCCCTAAGGTATCTACTTCTAAGAAACTCATGCTAGCAGCTGTTCGTGTTTCAAATTCTGGAATATTCCATTCATCTTCCCTGGTGAAGGAATTTCGGAAAACTGCGTTCAATAACTCCACTTTAGCGGCACAGTCATCGGTAACAGTACCATCAGCACTGCGCAGCGAAGGTATTGACTGTGTCTTGCGGCTTGTGTACTTTACATACGACCAGAATTTCTTCTGATTTTCTACCAAATTTTGAGACAATGTTTCGTTGTGGAACCTATTAAAGGCATCTCACATTGAAGTCCGTGCCAAATTTCGCACGTCTGTAAATTTTAGCCAATCTTCGGGATTTTGCGTTCTTCTGAACTTCGCATGCTTTTTCCGTTGCCTCTGCAACAGAGTTCGGACCTGTTTTGTGTACCACAGGGGATCAGTTCCATCTCTTACCAATTTATGAGGTATGAATCTCTCAATTGCTGTTGCTACTATATCTTTGAATTTGAGCCACATCTCATCTACATTTGCATAGTCAGTTTGGAAGGAATGGAGATTGTCTCTTAGTAAGGCTTCTAGTGACACTTTATCCGATTTTTTAAATAAAATTATTTTGCATTTGTTTCTGGTGGATTTGGAAGAAACGTTATTGAGCCTAGCTACAACGACCTTGTGATCACTAATCCCTGTATCAGTCATGATGCTCTCTATCAGCTCTGGATTGTTTGTGGCTAAGAGGTCAAGTGTGTTTTCGCAACCATTTACAATCCGCGTGGGTTCGTGGACTAACTGCTCGAAATAATTTTCGGAGAAAGCATTTAGGACAATCTCGGGAGATGTTTTCTGCCTACCACCGGTTTTGAACAAGTATTTTTGCCAACATATCGAGGGAAGGTTGAAGTCCCCACTAACTATAACCGTATGAGTGGGGTATTTATTTGTTACGATACTCAAATTTTCTCTGAACTGTTCCGCAACTATATCATCGGAGTCTGGGGGTCGGTAGAAGGAGCCAATTATTAACTTAGTTCGGCTGTTAAGTATAACCTCCACCCATACCAATTCGCACGGAGTATCTACTTCGACTTCACTACAAGATAAACCACTACTGACACACACACACACACACACTCCACCACCAATTCTGCCTACTCTATCTTTCCTGAATAGCTGTTGCCAGGTGGCCAGGCTATATGGGAGGACTTTTTTGGGGGTGTGGAAGGGTTGGCAGCTGTCAAAATTTACATGGAGGAGTCATACTGTTGGTAAAGGCCCTCAACCAGGTAGTCATTGCAATTCATAACGGCAGCGGTGGAACTTTTGTCTGTAGGTAGGATGATTAGGTGAGCATCTGTTTTGAGGCTATATATTATTCTCCTGAAATGTTAGTGTTCATAGGGAAAGGGCTTGGGGAAGTATTGTGTAGCCAAGTTGGAGGTAAGAAATTCCTGGGAGGTTTCCAGGGGGTGGTTAGGAAGGTGGGGTGGGAGGGGGAGGGGGGAAGATGATCATGGTTGAATGGTGGTATGAACTGGTAGAGGCAGGTTCAGTGATGGGATTAGGTTGGCTTTGGTTGGAGATATTGGTGACATGAAAGCATTTCCATTGCAGGAATCAAGAGAAGGAGCCTATATTTTTGACAAGTCCAGCATGGTTAAATTTTGGTGTAGTGCTGAAGGTGAGGTGGCTGGATAGGACTGAAACTGAGATTTTTGTTGGAAATGTTAACAGCAGTGTTCCAGGATTGTCTAAGCTCTTGATTAGGTAGAGTATTGGTAGGGAGTTTTGGGGGAGGTGGCAAGTTTAAAAGGTCACTTAGGCAGGGTCTAGGTGCTACGAGGGCTTTGAGGAGGAGAAGGAACACTGGTAGGATAATAGTACACCCAAGAACCAGCTACATAGGAGTACCCCCCTTTGTCGTCCAATAACACCTCTGACTGGAACAGCTGAACAACAACATCCTTCGTCAGGGCTTTGATTACCTGTCATGATGCCCTGAAATGATCCCTTTGGAAAATTCAGGTGCAAGATCTGTCCAATCCACATAACCAGCACTCCCCATTCCACTCCTGTCACAGCCTTATCCTACCCCACCAGAAGATAGGCCACCTGTGAAAGCATCCATGTCAGATACCAGGTCTGCTGCAATCATTACACAGTTATATTTTTATATTGGTATGACCACCAACCAGCTGTCCATCAGGATGAATGGCCACCACCAAACTGTGGCCAAGAGCAAAGTAGACCCACCCTGTGGCACAACATGCAGCTGAACATAATATGCTAGATTTTAATGGCTGCTTCATAACACGGGCCATCTGGATCCTCCCCTCCAGCACCAGTTTTCCTTCTCCCGACCTCCTCCCAATTCAAGTCCCCATTGTATTGCCTTCTGCCAATGCATCCACCAGTCTTACCCCCCTCTGTTGCTCTCCTTTTCCACTCCCTGACCCCCCCCCCCTCTTCCTGCCTCACCCCCACAGCCCCCCAACACTCCAACGCTGCCCCTAGCAACCTCATCCTTTCGCCTTCCAGTCCCTGCACGTTCTACCAGACAGCACTCTTCTCTTCCCCCATCCTTACTATGCTATCCCTCACTGTTGCCTGCCTCACTCTTGATGGCTACTTTTCTTAAACCTAACAGTAGCAGTGTGGCTAAAATGGCTGGAGGTAGCGGTCATGTGTGCCTGCTTGTTTGAGTGTCTCTGTGTATTTCTTTCTTTTCTGAAGAAGGCTTTTGTTGAAAGCTTGCTGTGTAACATTCTTTTCGTTATGCCTGTCTGTAACTCAACATGTGTTCTCAATGGAATCTTTCCGTTTATAATTGTTGATATTCCAACCTGAATTTTCCACTGTTTGATTTTGCAATTAATTGTAAGTTATCTGCTGGAAAGGGATGGGGATAATTTTCTACTGACAACACTATTTATTTCTTACATCTAATGAAAAACATTCAATGGGCTGTGCAAATTAGTGCCACTAAAGTATGAGATACCGTAAATTAGAATTGCATGGTCTTGTCCAACTTTTAACATTTTATACAGACCCTCTCTCTTTCTTTTTTTCTTTACTTTCAGGTGAAATCAGTGAAATCTGGCTCAATATTTTGGTCCTGTATGACTGCACTATCATATTTTTATATGGTGAGTATTAAGTTGTATCATTTACATCAGTTTTTTTGAAATGATTTTATTATACCATTAATAGTTTTAGGCCTGAGCCCATCATCAGATGCTAGCATTGGCTTCTTGCAAGTTCCA